>NC_087154.1:2107500-2110000 GCF_035594125.1 Scylla paramamosain | reverse complement strand
CCACCAATACCAATCTTACCCAGTGACATGTGAAGTACGTAAGATAAACCACCTGGGTACTGTTTGAGAGGCGGGTGAGGACAACTAATTAAGGTATACGAAGATGAGGGAGAATAAAGAGTTTTTTGTTCGTGAAAAGACAGACAGAATGATGACATGATATAACATGAGGGACTTTGGTGTTGAGGAGAGTAAGAAGTGATGGACGATTCTTCAGTGTATTACTAACAAAGGAAATGTACCTCAGATTGATATTAATAAGATGCATGAGTGTCCTTTTAGGTAACTGTGAAGAGGATGCAAAACATACGATACAAATGATCAAACCAGTGCAATAATCCTGCTTGCCTCGTTATAAATGAACCATAAACATACAAAGTAGACAGATACATTTTATCTCTCTCTCTCTCTCTCTCTCTCTCTCTCTCTCTCTCTCTCTCTCTCTCTCTCTCTCTCTCACTTAAGTACGCTTCCTAAATTACCCATTTCCCGTTGCAGTAAAAAAAAATATGTATTCGCTTAAGAGAAAACTTGTGTGCGTGTGGTGTGTGTGTGTGTGTGTGTGTGTGTGATGCTGTACAGAATGGGTACATTGAATAATAAAAATAATCAAGGACAAATGTGTCACGCAAGTGGTTTGAAAATAATCTCTCTCTCTCTCTCTCTCTCTCTCTCTCTCTCTCTCTCTCTCTCTCTCTCTCTCTCTCTCTCTCTCTCTCTCTCTCTCTCTCTCTCTCTCTCTCTCTCTCTCTCTGCTGGCAAGAGGAAAATGAAAAACGTGAAGGAGGATGGAGGATGATGCCAGTCGGGAATGAAGGAAGAGGATGAAGAAGTGTTAGATGGGAAGGAAGTGAGGCGTCTTTCCCGTAATTTTATCATGTTAATGTTCGGTTTTCAGTCATTATATCTTATGAAGAGACTCCTATTGCTCCTCTTCCTCCTCTTCCTTTCCCTTCATTACCTTTTTTTCGTCCTAATGCTCCTATCCCTCGTTGTCGTCCAACTCTTAGTCGTTCTCGTTTCTCATGCAGCATGCGCCACGTTACATCACAATGGACATTCTTAACCTGACAGGCTTCACTGCAGGATTAGATTCTTGTGCGGATGAGATGAGGGGAGACTTGACGTGTGTGTGTGTGTGTGTGTGTGTGTGTGTGTGTGTGTGTGTGTGTGTGTGTGTGTGTGTGGGGGAGTATACATCCGAAGAGTAGTTTGATGGATGTTTTGTCTTCTAATACAAAGGATAATTACAATTTCCAGTAGGATGAAACCACTTTTTAAAGGCAGATCAAGACACTTCTTTAATGCATGTAACACTTAAGATTCTGCTGACTCTCTTCTAATATGTCCGGTGTTCCTGAATGCTTCCCAAACATAACGTGCTATACGACCTGTCAAAACCAACAGGGGACTTAATGTAACACGACCTGAGCATTGTTGGTGAAGTCAAGGAACCTTTCAGAGTGTGGCTGCTCAGGCTGGCACGCCGCGACCAGCCCCCCAGTGAGTCAGAGAGTGAAACCTGTAGAACATTCGAGTTTGGGTAGATGATTCACCTGCCCTCCCGGTCATGCGCGTGAATCCTGCCGCAGCCTTCACACACACACACACACACACACACACACACACACATTTACCTCCGCTTTGGAAACGTTCTCCTTTCACTTTATTTTAATCGGTAATCTAGCGAGATCTTCCCATTTTTGTGTCCTTGACCGGTCTTACCCACGCATAAAAGAAGACAAAAGTAAAAAAAAAAAAAAAAACAGACACCCACTCCCACCTCGACCATGCACACTCACACACAAACAAACTAACTAAAACTCTGGAAAATCTGCCTAATTGTCTTTCTATCTTCCTATGACTTCAACCATTTCTCCAAACAAATACCAAGACACCTCTAGAATTAGACTGACTCTCATTGTAAGCCCTTTTCCACTCGCCTTACACGCATGGAGCTAAACAACAACAACAATAATAATAATACGGACAAACCAAGAGTTACTTTCGAGTGCAAAACTGTATCTATGCGGAACTCTTATACCAATTACCTTTTTTTCTGCGCCCAGCCGCAAAAGAATCTGGCAGCTGAAGGCTATACGCTGATAAAATTGTGCAGATCATTGCGTGTTCTGATGCTGTGGTCTTGGGATTCTCTGTGCTGGCTGGGAATTACTCGAGATAATCCAGGGTGGTGTTGGTGTTTGATTACAAAGCACACCAGTCCTGCTCCGAGGAAAGCCAATTAAGTGGAAAGGAAATTATCTGGTTAGCGTGTCCTGAATTAATAAAGGGATCATTTATGCAACAATTATGCTCATGTGAACACTCGACATTAGTAGATTTTGGCCTGTCATTCTCTCTCTCTCTCTCTCTCTCTCTCTCTCTCTCTCTCTCTCTCTCTCTCTCTCTCTCTCTCTCTCTCTCTCTCTCTCTCCTCTTCTCTCTAGCTATGTTCTGTGGGCATCTTCTGATCTTACGTACACACACACACACACAC
>NC_087154.1:2082500-2100000 GCF_035594125.1 Scylla paramamosain | reverse complement strand
AGCAGCACTGGTCGCACATGCCCTGCTCTCTCTGCTACAGGAGGATAAGTTTGTGGTGATTAGAGTAGTTTCATTTGTATCTACATATATAAGGGAGGGAAAAAATGTACATATAGAACATTAACAACTAAGGGGATAAGTTATGTATTAAAGCTGACCCTACACGATCAATGTTATAGCGCAATATTCCGTATTGTACAATATTATTGACAGTGAAGGGACGGTATTGAAGAATGACACAATACTCGTATATTGAAGACATCAAATAAAGTTTGATATTTTATTGGACAATAAAAATGAGTCAATATATTGTGTCAATAATATTGATCGTGTAGGGTCCAATTAAGACTGCCTTCTTACAGTTAGGGTTGTATTTATATGCCTCCTCCAGGCTCTCTTAGTGACCAGAACGCGTCACTGTCTGGCACTGAAAGTTCACTTGAGGGGAGAAAGTAAAGAAAAACTCTCAAGTAATAGTGATGATGATGAAAATGATAAAATAATTAATGAAAAATAGTAAATTGTTGATGTTATCATTATATTATCATGAACATCACATTGCTATTATTGTTATTATTATTATTATTATTATTATTATTATTATTATTATTATTATTATTATTATTATTACTATTATTATTATTATTATTATTATTATTATCATTATTATTATCATCATCATCATCATCATCATCATCATCATCATCATCATCATCATCATAAGTAATATTACACATTATTATTACTATTATCATTATCATACATTACTATTATCATCATCATCATCATCACCACTACCACCACCACCACCATTATTATCATTATTACTTTGTTACTTTATTACCATTATTATCCTTAACACTATTGCAATTATTAAGTACTCCTGCCATATTTTCTTTTTTTTCTCATAGTCGGTGGTAGTCTGCGGTAATTCTCTCTCTCTCTCTCTCTCTCTCTCTCTCTCTCTCTCTCTCTCTCTCTCTCTCTCTCTCTCTCTCTCTCTCTCTCTCTCAACTACAGCAATCTTTCCAAATTAATAAATAAGCCCTCTTTCGACACCACCAGCGTGGCAACGGGAGGACAAATGATTAATGCAGCTGTGACACGAGGGCGGCGCGGTGGTAGCCCGTGAAGGTAATGCCGTGTTATTAGCACGCCTTATGTTCCATCCACTTCCTCCTCCTGTGCGCCAGACAGACAGGTAAATGGATAAACAAATAAATAAGTAAAGAAGTAGATAAATGAGAGAGAGAGAGAGAGAGAGAGAGAGAGAGAGAGAGAGAGAGAGAGAGAGAGAGAGAGAGAGAGAGAGAGAGAGAGAGAATAAGCATGTTAATAATGTCCCTGTGTGTGTGTGTGTGTGTGTGTGTGTGTGTGTGTGTGTGTGTGTGTGTGTGTGTGTGTGTGTGTGTGTGTGTGTGTGTGTGTGTGTGTGTGTGTGTGTGTGTGTGTGTGCGTGCGCAGCTATGAAAAAAAACGTTTGCAAAGCTTAGTGTATAATTTAGATAATAATTCTTAACAAACATCATCATACTTTTAATTTAGTTTCGTTACTGTCATGGATTAATAACAATAGCGTTTCATTTCAAACAGTACTTCCTGAGTACAACACGGAAGAGATAAGCTATCTCTAATATGAATTTCCGCATCTTATTTTTTTCAGTACCATCATTACTGTATCCCTTAACAGTGCAAGATGGAAATCATAAAAATTTACATTCAAAAAATATCTCCACGTTAAGTTGCCTTCAAAGCTTAATATCAATCCAGTTTATTAATATTTCTAGTCAAGTCCTCCAAATAAGAACAATCCGCCGGAGAATTCAAACAGCCAGGAGCACCGGGAACAAGACCTGTGGCTGAGTGATGGTCTGTGAATACAACTCTGTATATATAACGATGTATGTGTTTCTCGCGGCCACAACGTAACGGTAGTAAATACAGGAAGATGAATGGCATCCATGTTGATGCTAACTTTGGGGTTGGCCACTGATTCTTCGCAGAGATAACAGTCGTGGCGCATTTAGAGGAGCAGTGATGAGAGGGCGGTTCCGTGCAGCTCGGCTCGTATCTCTGCCACCCATCAGCGGCGTGTCGCACTCACTCAGCCCCGCCCCTCTGCACCCAATTATCCGAGTTGTGAAAATTACCTTGAGGAGCGAAAGGGGTCTAATGATGGCCGAGGGACCGTGTATCTGGTAGCAGTGAAAGCCAGTGGACTGTAGCCTGCGATAGATAACGTGGTTGCCTAATGAAGCATGAATACGGCTCCTCTTCCGTGACTCTGCATACTTAAAAGTCCGTCTCTGATTCTATGTACAGACAGACAGACAAACAGACACACACACACACACACACACACACACACACACACACACACACACACACACACACACATGTGCTGTACACGCAATCATACGCGGTGATGCCTCTATATAACTACCTTCACAAAAAACGCACATAAACACGTAAACATAAAGGGAGAAAGGCGAGAGGGACGTGTGAGAGTGGAGCCCTCTTTCTCTGGCGCGTTTCCCCCAAGGCCTCTCCCTGTCACCACGCTTTCCACCTCATCAGCTTCACAATGCCAGAGTTACTCGCGCCTCACCGGGCCCAGTGTTAATGAAGGAACTTGTAGCCTGAGGTGCAACAAGATCAGGTAGGGAAATCTTACATCCACCTTTACTTTTGCTTGTTTTTTTCCTCTCCTTCCTCAACTCAAAGCTGAATTTCTGACTCCTTCCCCAACTTCTTCCAGTAATAATTTGAGTGCTGACGAAATTATTAAGCTTTGGGAGTCTGGTTCTCAACTCAATCTGCACCGATCTACTGCGGTGTATTGTTGTGGTCGGTACTGGGCGTGCGGTATCTGCCTCCTTCCACTGAGGGCCACAAGGGGCGTGTTGGGTTGCTCAGGTGCGTTGTGGAGCTGCTAAAGCGTGATGTAGTGACCAGGTGTGTCGCGGAGGTCAGCTGGCGCCTCGAGGGTTGCAAAAAGGTGAGGAAGAGCGTGTTGTGGCGGCGAGAGTGAAGTGGCTGGGGCGTGGAGGTTAGTGTCGGGGTGGCGAGGGCGCTGCGATGTTGTGTGGGGTGACGCCGTGACTTATGAGAACCAAGGTAAGTTTGGAGATCTACACCTCCGATAATAGAGAGTGTGGCCTTAATGGCAAGTCTTACGCATTACTTTTTGGTGAATTGTTGTGACGGCAGCATACATGGTATTTAAACTATTTACGAGCGATGTGTGTGCGTGTAGGTGGTGCTAGGTAGTGTGTGTGTGTGTGTGTGTGTGTGTGTGTGTGTGTGTGTGTGTGTGTGTGTGTGTGTGTGTGTGTGTGTGTGTGTGTGTGTGTGTGTGTGATAATTAAATTACCCATAAAGTGTGAGGTAGATGGCAGCTTGTATAGATGTATAGATGCATGTAGTGCGTGACAATGAATGAAATAACGAGCCGTACGTACTGCATAAAAAATAGGCGCACATTACCCAGACCAATACTTAATACTTCATTGTTATAACATGTGCTCGTCGGCAACTGGATGTGAAGAACACTCACTGCATAAGACGGATAGGAGAGATTGGAAATATACCCCCATTTACTTACATACGTACGTAGGTGTTCATCAGAGATAATCTGCAATTCACCTTCGTAGAGAATGTTTCCTGTACTACAGCACTATGCAATTCAAGGACTATTAGCACATCTGACGGTCGTGCTTGGCGGTCACTCCTCAGCGATTAGACTAGAGCAAGAAGATGGCAAGTGCTGAGTGATGGAGGCCATAAAGGTGATGGACGGCAGCACTATGACACATACTCAGCGTGCTGAAATGAAGTTCCTGCTTCTCCTCCTCCTCCTCCTCCTCCTCCTCCTCCTCCTCCTCCTCCTCCTCCTTCTCCTCCTTCTCCTCCTCTTCCACACACGTACGTATATAGACTTGTGAAGTGTTGCCAAACCTTTGAGCTGAAGGTTGCCTAACTGTCAGCGGCAAAATCCAACGATAATTAATGCCTGTTCCCCCTGCTTCCTCATCTTTGTGGCAAGCAATTGTTATCTTGGACGAATTCACTTGCATGCATGATCACTTTGGTACTGTATATATATTTGAGTGCGCTATCACTGTCTCGACCATTAAGTTCTTATATGCAAATTTCTGGATATGTTGCTCTTGCATGTCCGATAAACATCGAGCCGTTTGCCTGTTCATGGAAAGAGGGTTCTAAATTTTTGAGAAAAATGGTTACATCAAACCTCATATTTACCGGATTCATGCGTCCAGCGCCGGGCTTACGGAGGGTCGCTGCGTGCAAACCGGTTTATTTATACACACCCAAGGCGGGTAAAGCAAGTCAACAATGCCTTAAAAAATCGCCATAAATTTAGGTTTACGAAGCACCGAATCTATCGAGCCGAGATAACTGGTTGATTTAGTGTTGTTTTTTCCGAAGGTCAATCTGCCCCAATTTATATTGAGTGGCGCCTTAATACTGCGTGTTGTGGAGAGAGAGGGGAGAAAAAAATAGACATATGAACATATACGGAAGGCAAGGTTATAAAAACAATGCGGCGGTCTCCCCGTCTGTGTGTGGTAGACGTATGCATCGATTAATCTAAATGATAAACAAAATTGAAAAAAACAAACGTCTTGTATCTCATGTAAAATTGAATATGTAAACGCTTTTATCCTTAAATTAGGAAAATTCTTAATCCTGTAACAATGAAAAAAAGGCATCTCTTCTTTCAGATACCTCAAATAAGCAGACTATGCAGAATTTATTCCAACTGTGGACATATCAAAGTGAATTCCTGCATCCTTTGTTAGGAGGAGATCCCTTCGTTAATCCAGGGACTCGCAGATAACACCAACAAGCTCACTCACATCGTTTCGAATTCTAAGAAAATAGTCCCTTTGTAAATATTTATGTGTCGAGAGCACGCAGGCCACTCGTCCCTCCCTCCTTGCTACACGCCAAGCCCTTATTGTTGTGTCAAGTGCATGTGTGTCGCCAGGCTCAAGGCGGCAAGCGAGAGGAACTGTGTCGAGATCTGGAAGTAAAGGAGGAAGGGGCGAAGGTGTTCAGAAAGAGAGAGAGAGAGAGAGAGAGAGAGAGAGAGAGAGAGAGAGAGAGAGAGAGAGAGAGAGAGAGAGAGAGAGAGAGAGAGAGAGGAGAGAGAGAGAGAGAGAGAGAGAGAGAGAGAGGGGGGGGAGACAGACGGATGGATATGCAAGATACTACATATGCAAGATGGGGAATAAAATGAGCCGGAGATGGATACGTGTAATGGAAGGTTCTCGTTATCAGGGACGTAGGAAGAGTTGCCCTTTATCACGGTGTCACAGATTAAACTACCGGTGTGGCATACGTTGTTAGTTACTCGTAGATTATGATATGGTATGACTCAAAGGCAAATAGACATATGAAAGGCAAACCTCAAATGTAAATTGCATTTCGTAACCTCACTAAAGGATAGGTTTATGGAAAAGCCTCAGGTATATTTACACACGGAAAACTCAGCTATACAATTAACACCACATACGTACGTACCTATTACATTCAACCTTTGCAGTACAGTACATTAATTTGTGCCGGTTATTCTACTCTGCAAGTTGCTCCTTACTAATCTCACGGGTCATGAAACACACACACACACACACACACACACACACACACACACACACACACACACACACACACACACGATTCTCGCACCCACTTTACCTCCGCTATTCAACTTCTCGCGCTGCCCTACCGGCGTTCTTATTATCCTAGACTGTTACATTTTACTAATAATTTTTTTGAGCCTTGCCAAGCCACGCTGCGGCCGGGAGATGGTCTCAGCGGGGCAGGAGCGCAACACACGGCAGGAGGCGCCACTTTGATAATGCTCCACTAATGCATTGTGGCCGCGTAACAAAATCCCAAAATACGAGCAGAGGAGGAGGAGGAGGAGGAGGAGGAGGAGGAGGAGGAGGAGGAGGAGGAGCAACAGCAGGAGCGGAGGAGGAGTTAGGGAGAATAGAGTGAAGATGAAGAAGAAATGATAATGATAATGATGAAGAATGATAATAGACCAGCCAATAAGAGTACGTAGGTTAGATCGGAGAAAGAGAAGGAAGAAAAAATAAGGTTAAAGAAAAAGAAGAAGACGAAGAAGGAATAATGGCGATGATGGTGATGAATATAACGAAAATTAACTCAAGTAGAAGAGGAAAGCGGACGAGGACGAAGAGGAAGGAAAAAAAAAAAGAAAAAAAAGCAAAAGCAAATGATGATGATGATAATGAGCAGAAAAATCAATAGAAGGAGCGGACAGAGGAGGAGGAGGAGGAGGAGGAGGAGGAGGAGGAGGAGGAGGAGGAGGAGGAGGAGGAGGAAGAGGAGGAGAAGACGGAGAAGGAGAAGAAAAAGAAGAAGAAGGAGGAGGAGGATGAGGACGAGGAGGAAAATATAATAAGAGAGGGATGAGGATTAATAATACGAGAAGGTGGACAGCAATGTATATGATGGTAAAGCAGGGGAGGAGGAAAAGACGAGGAGTGCAGAAGTGATAAGCTCTGATGTACAGTGAAGCAAGTGTGGGAGCGAGGGTGGCGATGTGCTTCAAGGAGGAGAGGAAAAAATTAACCGAATATCTTAGAATGAAGAGGTTTTCGGCGCACATCAGCCGCTCCACCACTCCTTTCTCTTCACTCCTTCCTTCCTCCCGTCACTGCCATAGCAAGGAGCAGCCCCCCAACAGAGATCCCTCATCCCATATCCAAGATGAACTGAGATGAGTAAAAAATAATATTGTAGCGAATAGGACTCGGAATATATGAAAGTTAAAGTACGAGTATAAAAAAAAAAAAAAAAAAAACAGAGTTAAAAATAATGGAGTTTTTATGATCTGCATGGGAATCATAGAGGTCGTGAGACAGAGGTGAAGGCTTCAGGAGGTGTGGGAATAACTCGGGTAATACACAGTTTGAGGTAGAAAAAAAAAAAAAAGTTTGGTAGTCGCAGCAGGGAGGGAAAAGGATGGGAAAGGAGAGACTTAACCGGTGTGTTGGAAAAGAAGAGTGCTATATGTGTTTTTTTTTCTTTTCCTTTCAATGTTTACGGGAAAGGATCTTCTTAAAACGGTGGTTGTGCGCTTCGGACTAAAACGTGATGTCTACAAATACTCGTTGTTGTTTTTTCCTCCACCAGTATCATCAGGATTTCAACTTGGGGATAAATAGTGATCATTAAATACTTGGGAAAGGCTAAATCAGCATTCTTGTGTTTACTATCTACTATCTTTCTCGTACACGACCACACAAAAGAAAAAAAAAAAGAAAACATTAACCTAACGTTTAAAAATTAACAGAGTGGAAAAACCGAGGCTTAATATCTCCATAATTCATTTGTAGTCGTTTAGTGGAAAATTTCTTAAAACACCGCGCCGCTCAGATTACAGAAAATAAAAGGTTAATGAAAGCGACCAAAGAAAACATGGGATGTAACGCTATAGTTTAGATACCAAGGAACACAAAAGACGACCAAACATCAGGAGATATGTTAGCCATTATAAAGGACATAGGATAGGAGGGAAGGATGCTTGTGTATGCGTGGTGAAAATAAGGCAACGAGAGGCTCTTATCGTGCAGTGATGGCGCAGAAGCTAATGATGGAGTGAGTGTAGTAGTAGTAGTAGTAGTGGTGGTGGTGGTGGTGGTGGTGATGGTAGTAGTAATAGTAGTAGTTGTAGTAGTAGTTGCAGTTGTTGTTGTTGTTGTTGTTGTTGTTGTTGTTGTTGTTGTTGTTGCTGTTGTTGTTGTTATTGGTGGTTGATGTTTTTTGTTGTTGCTTTTGTTGTTGTTGCTGCTGTTTTCTTGTTGTTGTTGTTCTTGGTGGTGGTGGTGGGGGTGGGTTGTGGCGGCTGCTATGCTGTGGTGAAAGTCGTGGTGGTGGTGACGGCAGGAGTGATGGAAGGGCTGCTGTGCTGATGGTGGTGGTGATGGTGGTTGTGATGGTGGTGGTGATGGTGAGAGAGGCAGCAAAGCCACAGGAATTTTCGCAAGGATTTAAAAGACCACCACGAGGCCGAGTAGTCTGCTCCTCAACTCCTGAATGTCTGGTGATTGGGTTTATGGGCAGAGGAGGAGGAGGAGGAGGAGGAGGAGTTTAGGCCTACCATCCCTCAGCGAAATAGAGTGATTTGTTGCTACTGAGGACAGAGGCTGCCAAAGATTGGTGGGAGCTGAGCAAAGTATGAGCGTGAAGTGTTTGTAGAGGTGGTGGTGGTGGTGGTGGAGTAGTAGTAGTAGTAGTAGTAGTACATAGTAGGGCAGCAGCAGGAGCAACAGTAGCAGTAGTAGTGGCAACAGCAGCAGCAGTAGTAGCAGAAGTAGTGGATGAGGCGCGTCAGAGGAGATACAGACAATACATTAAAGTCAGGTTCGTCCCGTAGCTGTCGGCAAGTCGGTGGAAAAATACAAACATGACTAAATATTATGTAACCGTGTACTTCTGATAAATGGGCGGGGCTGCGATATACTGCGAAACCCCCACGCCACCACGTACTGTCATTGCTGTGATATACTCAAACGTAACCTTAATTTAAAATCTACAGAAAAAAATCTACATATTTCCATTAACGTTCTCTTTCTACCATACACACACGCACACACACACACACTATACCTGAAGGCTATCGACATAAGTTAAATTCTAATTATAGAAGTCTTGCTGTCAAACAAAAATACCGACAAATACATTTTCAAGTATTTGTTGAAGGGTAATTCGTCACATCTCGTTTTTTTTCAATCCCCCCTAAAATATTTACATGAGCCATCTTCCCCTTTAATCTTCCGCCAATCACCGCAGGGTCCTGTGTCTTTCCTACATGAAGGCCACGCCCACAACACTAAGGAGGAACACAGACGAATAGGCGGCGGGGAACTCTAGCAGCTGTATCAGGAAAATCTCTGGCAGCCTGATTAGAGTGTAAAATTGATGGTTTTCTCTCAGCCTTTCGTTGAAATCGTATATCTTGCCTCTGCTGGGAGAAGAGACGGGTCTTCCCAACTCCCAACAAAACTGATACACAAACACTCACACACACACACACACACACACACACACACACACACACACACACACACACACACACACACACACACACACACACACACACACACAAACTGACAAAAAAATGCACTGGAGCCTCATTAGTGGGCGAGTGCTCCCCGTGGTGCTGACAGAGGTTGTTGTCCCTCCTCTTCTCCCTCTTCCCTTATGTCCGTCCTTCCCCATCACCCATCACCTGCCTTCCTCCGCCTATTCCTGTAGCTTCCTTACCTTCTTCAGTCCACTCTTATCTCTACCTGGCGGTTCTCTATTAGTTACCTCTTCTTCATTTCCTACTTCCAACTATATCTCTTTTTTTCCTCCTCTCTTTTATCTTCTGTTGTCCTCTCCACCTCACCGACGTATCTTACATTTTTCTACGTGTCTATCGCCCTGTTATCTTTTACCTAACACTTCCTATCATGTACTTTCCCTTATCTCCTTCCTATTATGTCCTATAGCAAACCCCCCTTGTCCTTCACCCACCACTACCACACACCACAACACACCGACATCCTCCTCTCCATTCCTCCCTCTTACTCAGTCACCCTCACGCTTCATGGAGCTTTTTCTTTACATAACAATAGCTTGGAGTAGGCGTAAAGGTGGTCAGTTTTCAGAAATAGTGGTTCTCATGTGTCGCTTGGGAGAGGTGAAGAATTGGAGATTGTAAGTGGTGGTGGTGGTGGTGGTGGTGGTGGTAGTAATAGTATAATTGTTGTTGTTGTTGTTGTTGTTGTTGTTGTTGTTGTTGTTGTTGTTGTTGTTGTTGTCGTTGTTGTTGTCATTGTTGCTGCTGTTGATGTTACTATTGTTGTTATTGTTGTTGTCTTTTTTGTGATAACTGTCTGTGTGTGTGTGTGTGTGTGTGTGTGTGTGTGTGTGTGTGTGTGTGTGTGTGTGTGTGATATTTCCAGCTGATCACTTCGCCTAGAAAGACAAAGGCACGGCAAAAAAAAATATATGACGATCTTAAAATTTTAGGACCTCGCTCTTCGTTACCTCCAAACGTCCATGATATTAATGATTAAGATAAGGATTGATGCTTCTACTGGAGACTCTCGTAGCATCGACCTCCGTAAAAAAATATTAACTGCTGAAAAGTGGAGGGACGAAATCTGATGTGTAAGTATTAATCTCTTTCTCTCTCTCTCTCTCTCTCTCTCTCTCTCTCTCTCTCTCTCTCTCTCTCTCTCTCTCTCTCTCTCTCTCTCTCTTTATTCATCTCCAGCTTTTCCGTTGTTTTGTGTCAATTCCCTTGGTTTTCATTGCCTCCCTGTATTCTTAAATGTATCTCATCTCTCCTCTCCTCTCCTCTCTCTCTCTCTCTCTCTCTCTCTCTCTCTCTCTCTCTCTCTCTCTCTCTCTCTCTCTCTTGGTAGGAATACATTTGCATCCTTGGACCATCAACAGAATCAGCACCAACCTTGACTTTTTGTCTGTGTGTTTTGCTTTTCTTTGCCATAATTTGATATCGCGTACTTGATTTGGGCAACTTTCAGGTGTTGTGTCAAACCGAGGCTGATTAATGGAAATGATCCCTAAGATGCAAGGACGCTACGCACCGACACTTCGTTTGTTCCCGTCAGACTGCGACATCCCCTCGATCCGTTCCTCTTTTGCTAGATCAAGATCCACCAAAGTGCTACATGCTGCTTGATATTTCCAGTCCTTGCATTACATTACCTTACCTTAGTTAGTGTGTTAATATGAGCCTAGTCAAAAATTCCATCACTTCGCCATAATTAAGGCCATGGAGGCTGTCAGAAATGCGAGTAGTCAAACAGGTAAGTAAGCACGAAAGCGAGCAGGGGGAGGCAAGGGCAGTTCCAGTGTGCACCGAGGGGCCGCAGCTCCAGGTGTTCTTTGGCGCAAACAGCTTACGTCTCCACGTGTGTCCTGTGATCATCCTGTAGTGTTTTCTAGTTTTCTAGTGAACACAATGTGAATTTAATTGAAGCTGACAAAAAAACAAAAACAAAAACAGGTTTCAGTGTGACAGCCTTTGTGTGAGAGTGTGTGTGTGTGTGTGTGTGTGTGTGTGTGTGTGTGTGTGTGTGTGTGTGTGTGTGTGTGTGTGTGTGTGTGTGTGTGTGTGTGTGTGTGTGTGTGTGTGTGTGAATTTAAAAGTAACCGGTCTTGTTTATTGCTCACCGCTAAAAACACACAAACATTCACTCCATAACAGCCGGTATTAGTCTGGAGTTCCGCCTTCACTCAGCGGCGGGATTACGGCGGGCAGGGAAGACACGCACATCGTCACTCAGAAAGCAGGGCATTATCCCTCGGCGCCAATCCCCTCGTCATTACTGAAGACCTGCTGGGATATGTGGTCGCTGGATGGGAGTTAGTAGAACATTCCTCAAGATTTTGAATTTCAACTTTTTTTTTTCGGTAATTCCCTGAGCAATCCATCATTTGGACGGGGCGGCAGGGAGACGTTGGGAAAGAGCAAATCCTGCCCCTTAGCACTACTCATCAGCCAGGAGCGCATAGCAACCGCGGCTTTAGGAAACAACCACTGGGGAACACTACAACAACAATGGCGGGGAATGAAAACGTGGCGGGTGACGGAGCACTTTTGCTAAACATTAAAATTTATGTGGTGGACCAGAGGAAGGAAAGTGTGGTCCTTAGCGAGAGAAAATGATACATAAAGTCAAGGCCAGAATGTATTTACCTCCATGACACTTCCAACCGTGGGAAACTAGTGGTGCAAGAAAATAAGGTGGTCTATAATTATCGTCTAAAATATCGTGCATAACCTGAAGTAAAAGAAAAGACGGAAAGTGCTCAAGAACGCATCCGAGTCTGTCCGTTTAAAAGTTTAGAAAACACGAGGTTTGTGTCCACTCAGATGCTAAAAGCCTCATGCTGGTCCTCTCCTAAAACACCTAATGCTGGGATACGGAGAGACACGGAGGCTTCGTGCCACGCTGTGGGTCTGGAGTGAGGAATGTGGAGGAGTGTGGATATGGTGACGACTGTAGGAATCATGGACGTGACGGTATGGGTAGTAATGACGACTAACAGGCTGAGTGGTCACCATGATAGACAATTGAAGATAGTTTCTCTCTCTCTCTCTCTCTCTCTCTCTCTCTCTCTCTCTCTCTCTCTCTCTCTCTCTCTCTCTGTGCGTACCCCCTTAGTACAAGACGGCACACGGAGGTCTTGAGGTTGAGCAAAAAACAACTGGAGACCTGCCACGTCCTCCAAGCTGAGGATAAACAGCCCGGCGAGGCCCCCACAGCGGCGCCCGGTATACACTTCCCGTGAGAACCCCAGCCGCCCGTTAACTTCGATGTGCAGCTTGTCTCTGGGTTTGATAAGAAGTCACATCCAAACAGGAAGTCACAACAGTAGTGTTTCCTCGTTGTCCGTTCAGCAGAGAAAACTGGTTTTGATGTACGAGTATGTAAAATATTAATCTATTCTCGACGTACATGTCTCTTGTGTCTGAATTATCTTATTTTTAAGGTTGCAAATATATCAATATCCCCTCCCCACTACCGGAAGATTGAGGAATTTACTTAGATTTCATAAAAATTTGCTAAAAGAAAACGTGCAACACCTAATGCTGTGAGGGTGATAAGGGTTATCTCTTAACGACCAGACTGGTGGATCAAAGCATGGCAAGAAATATAAATTACCACGCAGTAAGAGAGAGAGAGAGAGGAGAGAGAGAGAGAGAGAGAGAGAGAGAGAGAGAGAGAGAGAGAGAGAGAGAGAGAGAGAGAGACAGACGGATAGATGGACGGACGCGCGAGCGGGAGAGTGCGCGGCGCGCGCGCACACACACACACACACACACACACACACACACACACACACACACACACACACACACACACACACACACACACACACACACACAAACTACTCCTCGTCCCACGCACACATTCACACAAACATTTATACACACCAACTACACCTCTACTCCCAAACCTCCCCCTTGCCAACACGCAAAATAAACACTCAACTATCTCCCTTTACACACACACACACACACACACACACACACACACACACACACACACACACACACACACACACACACACACAACACACAGACACAGACACACACACAATTAGCTCAGGGAGGCATGCGAGAGGTCACGCGGGAGGGGGGTCAAGGAGCCTTGGCGGGGGGATCCTTCGTGTTGTTTTGTCGTTCTCCAAGTTTCCAGGAATCCAGTGAGAAAACAAAGGAAATAAAAAGAGTACGTGGCATTCCCTTGGGAAATAAATACCACAGTAAGATCGAGGCTGCGGGAGAGAAATGCTACCTAAACTACCTCGAAAAACTTCCTTGGCGTGAAAATGTCCCAGAATGGAAATACCAAACACACCAGATCATCTCCGTTTCTAGGTAAAAAAGAAAAAAAAAACCCTCAGTCGTTTGTTTGGAGAATTTTCCTGGAATATGCTAAAACGAATACTTTATCTCTCTCTCTCTCTCTCCCTCTCTCTCTCTCTCTCTCTCTCTCTCTCTCTCTCTCTCTCTCTCTCTCTCTCTCTCTCTCTCTCTCTTACCAGGATAAAGGCCCACCACGCAGTTTCTATCCAGTGAAATCAATTAACAGGTAAGCCTTCGAATACCTGAGTCTTAAAAGTAAGTAAAAAGTCAATATATCAGACAAGGTACGAATTATAATATTATTTAAGGTGTAAGAACAAGAAGAAGCCGTCAGGATGATTTGCTGATTCTGTGTAGTTTCCTTCAGTCTTAAATTACATGTAGATAGTATGTCTATCATGTATTTATAGAACTTAAAGTGGTACATGTAAACTACAACTAGCTAAGAGAAAACAATGGAAAAATTAACGAGCATGCCTTCACAAGCGAAAAAAAAAAAAAGAAGCTAAAAAATGCAAAACAAACAAATAAGTAGTCACAAGCAAGTCAAACAAGGACATGCAGAGAAAATAAGGTAAGAATGTAAAGCAAACGAATTAAAAAGGCTTCAATTAACAAACAAATATCCACAAGCAAATTAAACGAAAACAAGCAGAGAAAATTAGGAAAAACAACAAATAAAAGTACAAGACACACACAGACACACACACACACACACACACACACACACACACACACACACACACACACACACACACACACACACACACACACACACACAAACACACACACACACACACACACACACCAAAACTTTTTTTCAGTTCTTAGGCCAACACCAACGCTATTTAATTGGAGAAGTCAGTGTTAAATATTTTACTACTTTACCTGTTTTCACACAAACCTCGCACGTAAACACACACACACACACACACACACACACACACACACACACACACACACACACACACACACACACACACACACACACACACACAAGGAAAAACAAGCCCCATAAAACAGCCGCCTACTGCCGCGCCTACACACACACTGTCCCACTAACCCATCATTCAGGCCTGTAGTAATCGTAGTGCAGCGGCCTGCGGGTAACCAGACGACACGTGTTAGTTGGGCTGGGCATCCTTCACTACATCAAGGCAACTACTAATCAACTGTGCTACTTGTATCTTCCAAAATGGTGATGAAAAACAAGAAAAAATGAAAAAAGTAAATAAAAACACACAGAAGTTGACGTCTCGTAAAGAAGCGTGCATAAGATTTGCAGCAGAGGTCCTTTTGTTTTTTGTCTTGTGAAAACTCTGACTTTAGACTGAGCGTTAACTTTCTCTTATGATTATTGTGTGAATGAAATAAGTGCCACGTGTATGCACAACCTATGTATATATTATTTAGACTTGTAATGCTTAAAAGTGAATATGTGGGACATAAGTGAGACAGATGAATGGGAAAGGTGACAGAAAACTCAGGCTGAAGCAAGTGAACTGTTTTCTTTAACTTCACGGCAAGTCTTCTTTATTCCTTTCCAAAAATGTGAATTTAAACGTTAAAGAATAACTTATAATACTCCTATTTCAGCCTAAGTTTCCCTGTTACATTCCCAATGAATAAGCGTCATTTACTCACCCGTCTGGCTTGTAGTAGTCATAGAGGAGAGTGACGTGCTGCTGCTCCTCGTTGCTGTTGATGTTAAGCATGGCAGTGGTGACGGCAGAGAAAGGGTGTTCACCGGGTTGCCGCCACGGCCCTTCACTTGCCTCCTCCCCCAGCTCGTTCATCGCCTGCAGCACAACAGAGAAAAAAGTTATATTAGAAAATCTTTTATATCGACAGTGAATTTTTTTTTATTTGCCATCCATTGCCACTGATGATATTGATGTGCTCAGCTCCGACGAGGTCCTCTTTCTGATATCCTTTTTATCTTATTCATGTAGTTAGTTATCTGTTCTCAGTCAAAGATAACGAGGACAAGTGGTATAATTTTGTACTGTGAGGTGACATAATCTGCAGTGAGAGGGTAAAAAGAGGTGGGATTGGGCAGGCAGACACAAACCTCAACACATGAACGTGTATCATCAACCTTGAAGAGAAAACCAGATTTCTTTACGGCTCGGTACATAAGGAATTACTGGACAAAAATTGTATAATCACAGCCTGAAATCATCTGCCGATAAAGAATAGTACAGGTAAGAAGTGAACTGTGTAGCCGTTTGTCCTGTTATGTATTGTGTGCTTCCATCCCCGTGCATTACTGGAGCCAACTCTAAAAAAGATCAGTACTTTTTTTTTTTCACATATGCAGCAGTGACGAGTAAATCAACATAATAAAAAAGAAACACAAATTGTACATGATAATTGGCATGAAAATTAATATGAAACAAGATACGAAAATTTACACTGAAAGGCACAACTTCTAAGGCGTCAATCACACGCTCAGGGACTCACAAGACACACCAAATATGCACACATCACATTAAATCGAAGAATCATGCGCCATTCATGCTTTCTTTGAATACACACACCAGTGAAGCTTCGATTTTTCGTCCTATAATCGAACACTGCACAGATGAAAATGAAAAAAAAAAAGTAAAAGAAAAAAGAAATTGTGATAAGCCTATGAACTTTTGTCTTACGAATGGAGGAAACGTTACGGCCGCCTCGTTGTCGTTATGTTTCGCAATGGGTGTTCCTCATTAGACGCTGGAGGAAAAACCCTTTAGACTCTGGAGGAAAAACCTTATGACGAAACTGACCACATTTTTTTTTCTTTCTCTTTGTTTTTTACGAATAACGACACCAACATGTTCCGCTGCTGCTCCTACTGTCCCTCCTCTCCCTTCTTGTAACACTTCTATTGCTGCTACTACTATACTACTACTGCTACTAATACTGCTGTTACTACTATTACTACTACTACTACTACTATTTCTACTACTGCTAGTGGTGGTGGTAGTGGTGGTGGTTCTGCTACTATTGCTACTGCAACTATTACGACTACCAGTACTATTACTATCACTGCTACTACTATTACTAACCACAACAAGCAATAATAACAATGATAATGATAATAATAATAATAGTAGTAGTAGTAATAATAATAATAATAATAATAATAATAATAATAATAATAATAATAATAATAATAATAATAATAATAGTAATAAAATGATTGTAAAATATTATTATTATTATTATTATTACTATTATTATTATTATTATTATTATTATTATTATTATTATTATTATTATTATCATCATCATCTTCATCCTCATCATCATCATTATTATAGTGCACTGTAAATCTGATAGCCTTGTTGCGATTAATATCTCTCTCTCATCGATCGCAACTGGCTTCATTATCAATATCGTCATTAATAGCATCGACGCTCTTTGAAGACAAAAGCACCGCACCAAAACCGCAGGAGGGGCAGAGAGAGAGAGAGAGAGAGAGAGAGAGAGGAGAGAGAGAGAGAGAGAGAGGAGAGAGAGAGAGAGAGAGAGAGAGAGAGAGAGAGAGAGAGAGAGAGAGAGAGAGAGAGAGTCACTCAGCTGAAAGAAATCACACATATGAAAACACTTAATTTTGCCAAGAGTTACAGCCCCGTGAAGTCTCAAGTTTTTGCGCTGTTTGTGATCGAGTGTGTAACTGTATACTTAGAAAAAAAAAAAAGAAGATAATAAAAAAAAATAAAATAAAATATGGACTTAACATTTTACTATTTAACTATCCTTGTACACAAATTCCATAGTGTCTTGAAATGGCATTGCTTTTAATGCACTTGCTTTCGACATTCAATTCTACAGGATGTATGAAAACATTTTCGGTAATACAACATTTTACTAAATATATTAAAAAGTATATTATTCAGTTTAAATTCAAAGGCTTTTATGTTACTTACCTGCGATAGAAATTTGCGCCGCTATTTCTCAAATCTATACAGGTTTAATCTTCATATTACTACGGTCTCGAGCTCCAGCATCGTGTTTATAAGCAAGACTCCATTAGCCTTCATGGTCAAGACTGTCATTTTG
>NC_087154.1:2015000-2077500 GCF_035594125.1 Scylla paramamosain | reverse complement strand
TTGTATGTGGCAACGAGTTCTGTCTCAGTGCGGCGTGTCCCTTTGTTCCCGCGGTGGCAGTTTATAATATTCTTTCGAGCGAAGCAGACCGCTGCGTGGGAATGCTTATCGCCAATCAATTCCCAGCGTGTTAATGCTAATGCAGGTAAAATTTTATTAACACTTTATCAAAAAATCCTGCCAGCGTGAGTAATAGCTGTCCTCGAAGCCATACACCAGGTCCATATAAGGGGCCGTCACCGTGCAGTCTTTTTTCGTCTCCCCGGCTTTTTTTTTTTCCCGCCGTGTTGGTGAGAGTGGAGGCTGCGTGGTCAGGGGTCGCCGTGGCCCCTCACACCTGTCTTGTTAGCTGATAACGAGCGTACGATCGAACAGGGGGTCCTGGCATCCAAGCTTTGTTTACTTTTTTCCCTGAGTGCCCTGAGTAGAGAAACGTGCACGAGGGCTTGCGTGAAGGAGGGGACGGCCACGCACCTGACAGCAACAGCCACAGGTGCTCCTTAGCAGGCGGCCAGTGTTCAAGGCTACTGGCTTTCCGGGACTGACTCACTCTTCCTTGTTCCATTCCTGTAACTTTAGGTTTTGCAACAATAAAGGTATATCCATTTCTCTTGTCATTACGTACTACAACATGGTTTGTTAATTATAATCCTTCAGGTTAAGTGACAGTAAAGCGTTAAAAAAAGTGGAATACATGAAAAATACTTGTTTTCCGGGTAAAAGTGACTGATTATTTTTACAGTAATTAAAATTCTATGCTTGTCAGATCCCTACGAATGTAAGAACCGTGGAGACATTCTGCAGTATATATATATATATATATATATATATATATATATATATATATATATTATATATATATAGAGAGAGAGAGAGAGAGAGAGAGAGGGAGGAGAGAGGAGAGAGAGAGGAGAGAGAGAGAGAGAGAGAGAGAGAGGAGAGAGAGAGAGAGAGAGAGAGAGAGAGAGAGAGAGAGAGAGAGAGGAGAGAGAGAGAGAGAGAGAGAGAGAGAGAGAGAGAGAGAGAGAGAGAGAGATTAAGATGAATAGATAGATCAATAGATATAATGGCAATGTTTTAGGTTATTTTCCAGGAAATAGTACTGCATGCTGGTGTGTCATTATGTCTGTTTCCCAGAATGCCCTACATCAGGCGACGCAGGGGGAGCGCAGTGGTGTTGGGGCACGCCAGAGATTGCTTACCCGGCGGCACTGTTGCTTCTCGCCTACAAAAAATTCACTCCTTATCTTTTCTTTTCTGCGTAAACAGTACCGCCCTCACGAATCAACGCGTATAATTTTTCTTTCACTTCACCGCCAGAAACACTTCTTGACTTTCACAGCATTGATTACTTCCAGCATTGTTAACCATCTTATTCTTCCCCCGCCGGTGCGGATAATGGCTGGGGGCGGTCACGCAGTTCGGTGGCGGCGCTCCTCGGCGGGCTTAACCTATCACGTGCCTCGTCGGTCACAAGGGCAGGAAGATGTCAATGCGAGATGTCTAACTTTTTTTCCTCCAACCTTGCCTGCGGCGCTCTGCCTCATCCTCTTCATCCTGCCATATCAACTGGCAGGGAAAAATAAACGAGTTTACAATTTTTTGCTTTCATTTAATCCAGACATAATAAATATGTCTGACTACTGCTGTTGGTCTTGGTACTACTGCTGTTGCTGTTGCTGTTGTTGCTGCTGCTGCTGCTGTCGCTAATGCTGCTACTGTTATTATTATTACTAAAAGTTATTTTTTTGCTTGTGTTCTTAGTTCAGGCAATAAATGCACAAACGCAAATATGCTGGTGATGGCAGGGGAAGAAACCCGCCCGGCCGGTACTTCCTTCCTCACAAAAGAGCCGAGTATAAAAAATGATGCAAAAAAATTCTCGACCCATCCACTTGCCGGTCGCTTGCGGCTGCCACACAGTGCGTGGCGCCGCGGGTGACAGGCAGCTCAGCCTCACGCCACCTTCCTGAGGCCTGGTGCAAGTAAACGCCGCCAGGAAACGCTTACGTAATAACTATCATTTGATGTATTATTCTGTCCTAAATGCGATCAATTACTATGGTTTCCTCGTCTCGTAGGTCGTGTTTCTAGGATCTGGGCGATGGTTCTCATTTCAGGCGGATTAACATACGATTTAATGACTCAAGATGTGGCAAATAGAGTTGTTGGTGAAAAGTTGCAGGATGAAGATGTGTTATTCTATTTTACAGTCGACACGTTTGAGGAAGTAAGTACCACTGCTTCATCCTACATCGTAAAATCCATCCGAGTGGTTTCTTCTGGAAAATTACTATCTTTTATCAGACTTCGGCCACTCCTCCTCTTCCTCTCACCGGTACAATTTCTCGTACCGTTGATGTTTTGTTCCGTGTCTTCCTGGTTGGACTTTTTCCCTTGAATTATGAAGTGTGGATAATATCTTTTAGTGAATAAATAAAAATAAATATCCGTAGCACTTTCACATCTCTTCCGTTGTTCATTTTTTTCCTTATAACACTCTCCCTCCGCCAGCGTTCCTCCACCTCCCCCTTCTACACCTTCCCCTCCCTTCCCTTCCCTTACCAGTCTCCTGTGGGTCTAGCCTTCCCAAGCAGATTCGCTCTATCACATGTCGAGGCAAAAATAAGAGACGGTGGGCAAACATGTCAACAAAGAGGACCACTTTTGCATTATCACTCTCTTCTCTCCAAGTTCGATATGCTTTCACTATGATGCTGCACGGGGAAGGCAGAGGAGGAGGAAGGGGGACTGGAAGGGAAGACGAGACAAAGAGGAAGGGAGAGGAAGGTTGTGGGGAAGGGAGGAAGGGATGGTGAGATGAATAACGGGAAAAGGTTCGAGGTTTACCAACAGTTACATAATGCCTCAATGAAAGAAAAGTGAAGATGAATAACATGATTTTGGTGAACGGAAACATGCAAAAAATAACACATGACAAATGACACGTAAAGCAAGGAAGGGTGGAGGGGGAGGGAAGCGAGAGAAGCAAGACATTGGAAAGGTATGGTTATTAGTGCAGGAAGAACGAGGAATGTATTGAAAGGCATCGAATTATGGCTAGATTTGTTCGTGTTCAGCTGAGTGGCAAGGTCTTACTATACAGGAGAGGCGGGATACATGCTTGTAATAAAAAAAAAAAAGGAACAATGATTTCGTTAAAGGTGGCATTCTGTAACAAAAGGTGCAAGGCAAGACAAACTACAGGTATATATTAAAATACTTGCATGGAAAGATCTTGTAAAATAACCTAGAGTAAGTGTTGTGACGATGATAAAACACTCTCTACTATCTATTTCTCATCTAACGAACGGATACTGACAAAAGCAATCCCAACAACAATAACTACTAATATTACTATTGCTCAATGGCAGGCAATGGCAACTACAATGATAATAATAAAAAAAAAATAACTTCAATAACACTAAACATCAATAACAACAATCATGACAATAACACAGAAAACACCACGAACAGTAACCCAGTAACACAACAACCACTCACTCACAAAACCAATATACACAAAATCACTACAATAACACACACACACACATACATACTGAAAAAAGAAAAGAAAAACACATTCAATACCAATACACACAAAACCACAAGGGGTCAAAGGTCAAAACTCCCCTAACAAAACACTCGACCTCGACACATTTACCTCAATCAGGCAAGAGAAGAGGAAGAAACAGCGACTAAAACAGTGTCATCCACGTGAAGATACACTAGGCAGGCCATACTTTGCCTCACCTCGCCTCGCCTTGCCTTGCCTTGCCTTGCCTTGCCTGAGAGACACACACACTTACTTGTACCTTATGACGTCACCGCGACAGAAGCCCCAAGCTCCAAGTCATTTCCGGTAAAAGTACGAAACGACTCGACCTTTGGGAGTGTTGAGTTTCAGGGGCGGTGCGGGCATTGTCTGGCTGTGTTCTTACGCCCTACTGGTATTTGATGGTCTTGGCTCATTCTTCTATTTCAATTTGATCGGTCGGTAGGTCGGTCGGTCGGTCTCTCTCTCTCTCTCTCTCTCTCTCTCTCTCTCTCTCTCTCTCTCTCTCTCTCTTGTTTCAAATTTATCGTTCTATCTGTTTCAGTTACCTCCCTCTTTGTTCTGTTTCAATTCTTCTGTTCTATCTTTTGTTTCAATTCTCTCTCTCTCTCTCTCTCTCTCTCTCTCTCTCTCTCTCTCTCTCTCTCTCTCTCTCTCTCTCTCTCTCTCTCTCTCATTTCTACCATCCGTGACTCCTTCCCTATCTTTACGAGTGTCGTTGGGTGTCACTGTACAATTTATAAGCCATTCATTTCAAGTATTTTCGGACTTCATATATCTCAGAGACAAACTGCTGTTGTCTGGCTCCTGAGAGTGACATTTTGAGGCACACATAAGTCGGCTGGGGCTCTTGATTTATTGATTTTTGTTTATTTAGTCAAGTGTTTGCCTACCTGAGATTTTTTCTGTCTTAAGATTAATGGACCGTGGGTAATCGAGTTGCCAGAGATCGTGTGAGTTGCGCCTTTATGGAACAAAACATAAATGGGCGACTTTACTAATACACTGACGTCAGCCAGAACAGCAACAACTTGCTGATTTCTGGCATTATAATGTTTATCTGACTTTTTTCCTTCGAGATCTTGGCCTATAGCACAGATGGATAATTTTGCTGCAACTGTTTCATTGTGGACATTTAAGTGGTCTCTTGTATTGTGGAAGTTTATTTGCTTAACTGGTCGGCCCCGCCCGTAGTTCTCCAGCCAGATTTTTAGTGTCAGCCATAGCACAGCCTCATGACATCCCTCAGAGTCCCCGATGCAAGAGCCGTCGAAGATAGGGTTTATGAGAAGCATGTCGGTGTTCTTCGGTCACTCAGCTCAGCGACAGCTTGGAAAAACAGCAAGCTTCCGGCGGGATCTGAAGTCCGGTTTCTAAGATCACCACCACCGATTACTGAACACTAACCCCCCCCTCTCTCTTTCTCTCTCTCTCTCTCTCTCTCTCTCTCTCTCTCTCTCTCTCTCTCTCTCTCTCTCACGAACACAAATTATAAACAGACATACTAGGCACATACCTGTTAGCAAGCATGCTGTGATTTATTACACCTTGGAAGATAAAAAAAAAATTCATGCACCTCGTCTAAACGATTGTTTAAAGCACTTTGTACGCGCGTGCACACTCACACACACACAGAGACACACACACACACACACACACACACACACACACACACACACACACAAAGAAAAAAGTAATTTATTGTAAGAAACTGAACAGATAAGTAAGACATTTCGGTGGTGTGTGTGTGTGTGTGTGTGTGTGTGTGTGTGTGTGTGTGTGTGTGTGTGTGTGTGTGTGTGTGTGTGTGTGTGTGTGTGTGTGTGTGTGTGTGTGTGTGTGTGTGTGTGTGTGTGTGTGTGTGTGTGTGTCCGTGCGCGCACGCTCTCAGAGTTAGGCGTCTGTCGGGTCTTACTCTCGCCTGAAAGCTCACCCCTGAGGCTGAAGGTCACCTCCGACACGGGGCTGAAAGAGGCATGTCCCTAAAGGTCAAAGTTCAGCTCCTCTTGACACTGAACACCGACTATTTAAGTTTGAGAAAAAAGAAATAGATACATAGAGGCGAGAGGGAATGTGCGGTGTGTGGCGGCGGGCACGGCGCTCCCCTCCTGCTGGTATCCACCTTTAGGTTTTCGTGGTGTTTTAAGTCAATTTGCACCTAACATAAGGGTGTCAGTTCTCACTACAGATTTAACAGCTTGTTATCTCACTAGTACTACATATCCTTTTGTCTCTTTAAATATGCGAAGGTAATTTTAAGTTGTATATAGGACGAGTAGAATCCTGTTGACACACTAATCTTTTTTTTTTTTTTGTCTCTTAGAGTGTCTCACTCCACAAGGCCACTTTTTGGGGCTGTCGCGTCCTCCCGCCACCACTGGTCACCACCGCCGGCCCACTGTTGCCACGCCCCGCCACTGCACCAGGCTGGCCACGCGACAACTCTCAAGTCAGGCGCGCACTTTTTTTTTTTCTTAACCTCCTTCATTTATTTATTTTTTCCTTATGGTCTAGTCAGACCCATAACTTTATGTGTACTGATGGGCTCATAGAGAGCATTACTATTAATTTAATTGATGTTAATTAATTAATGTCAGTTTTTAACTGATATCCAGTTGAAATCATGCTTAAGATCATAGAGGCAACAAAAATAGTACGCACATCTACATACTTGGCAACAGTGGAACTGTTGAGGAGTCATTTACACGACTTGTTGATGAACGCGACATTACGGGTCTGTGGTACAAACCTGCCTGCGGGTGGCGGGGGCAGGTGGTGGGAGGGACCCGTCCTGGGTGCAGCTTCTTCCCCAAACCGCCCCTGGGGATCTTGTTGGGTCATCTTGCCCTGGCCAGACGAGCCCATAACAGGTGTTCAAGACTACTTGTTCGACAGGTAAACCAACACCCTGATTATTATTTTCCCACAATGTCACACCTGAATGGCATCCGTTCACGTTTATTTTTGGACAACATTCCAGCCTATAATTTATGAAAAAATCACAGAAAATAAAACAGGTGCCGCTCGCCCATCCCGACGTGTCCCGGGCACAGGTCAAGATACAGACCGACAGGCCGACAGTTATGTGAAGTTACTTGCTGCCTGGCGGGGAAACAAAATTATGTCTATTACGAGAACGAACAAAAAACCTGATGACAGTGCAGCATTCGATTTAATCATGATCATTCTATTTTACGAGTCGGGTTATTACCCTCGCGCCAATCCCGGCAACGCGGCGCAGCTCTTGCTAGAGTCTGGCGGAGTGAAGGGTTGTTGGCCGCCCCTTACAGCCCACGCCCTCACTCCCACAGCTCCGCCCACGCCCTGCTCTTTCCGCCCCAATCCGCGCAATCAACCTTCCCGCAAACTGAGAGTACAACACATAGTATGGTGTTTATGAATGAAAAACAAGTCCTGTTCCTCATTGTTACCGAGAGGGATGACCGCTGAGTGTTGACAGCCGGCCGACCAAACTGGTCTTTCCTCACAGACCGCTAAACTGGTCCTTCCGCGGAGACCGGTTAGGTCAGTCAGGTTAGACTTTACTGTTATAGTGGAAGAGACCCCTGGTCCAGGTAGTGGTCAGGTGTGACGTCATATGGGACTGCGGCTGGTAGTTAAGCCGCTAGGAGAAGCCCAGAACAGCCCTGGTCGTCCTGGTGAGGGGCGGCGGAGAATGTCTGGCGTGGAGAGGTCATACTCAACAGATATGAACACACACACACACACACACACACACACACACACACACACACACACACACACACACACACAGAGGCTGTGTATTAGTTGTTGCCAGAACACTGGTAATAAAGCGACCCTTCATGAGTACCTGCACACACCACCGTGGCGGCGATACATCACAACCAACAGCCACCTGCACTGCCCGGAGGTGGCGTGTGGCCCACGTGTGCCATTTGACACCAACAGGTGATAATATTTCCTTTGATCTCTGATTCTTTTCTTGACTCTCTCCGCTGCAGATTAACAATTAACGGCTTTTAATTAAGCCCAATGATCAGTCTTCAGATGAAATCACCACCGACGACGTTTGACAAAATATTCATTATCAACCACATGGGGTCCATGTGCTGCCTTCAGGATCTTGCCTAAAAGGTTTTCTTTTTCGAAACTTCCCCGCCATGAGGCAACTTATCATATATGAAAAGAATTATTTTTTTTTGTTTTTGTTTTGGCCAAACACATCTTTCCTGCCGTGGAAACCACGCTGTGAATTATGTATCATTAACATGAAAATCGGAAATCACTAAAATATCTAAGACACATAACATGAATGAACTATAAAATATATTTAAGAAAATCTTTTCTTTATCATTTACATGTATTGTAAACATGACACAGTCATTAATTTACGTCGGAACACACAAAAACATCATTACCAATTACAAATTAATATCATCTTAAAAACGATGGGAACAAAAACTAGTCATGGTTTTTATTGCGCTGCACTATCATCCAGGAAGGAAAGAGAGACTTGCTCCTATACACTCGTGCTTCACTTGCTTCCGCCAGGCCTTAGTGCCCTGGAAAACACGCCCTCACGCACACTGGCCTGGCTGCACTGCTATGAACACAATGACGCCGCGTTTTCCACACTGAACTTACTTTACTTCATCTAGCAGAAGAGAAAACCACAGTATATTTTCTTGGGCGATTCCTCGCTTAGTTCCCGACGCCCCGGCGGTGTTGGCAATCGGCGGGGCAGGGACACAAGGCCGAGCGTAGGCAGGCCAACACGCACGGCCGCCGGAAAATAATAGATGCATAAACGAGGATCACGAAACCAAAATCACGGATATTTATGTACATGAAATTTCAGGACTAAGAATATAACTTTCATAATATATATAAATGCGCTGTCCACAGCTTATGGGAGAAATCGAGAGGTGAACGAAGGCAATCACTTTCGACTTTTCCCAGCGTGACGCCTCTCACCCGCCGCGGCCCCGCCGTCGCCTCCCCCAGCGTTCTCGCCGCGTCTGTGAGTCAGAAATGAAACTCAAGAGCAGATAAATGTGTCAATGGCGAAATCGTTCAGCCATAAAAGAAACCAAAAATATTGTTACCTGAATCCATTATACTTATTTCATGAATATTCACAGCAGAGAAGAAAAGAACGAGAACACCATAAAACCAAATGGATTTTAAAAAATTATAGGAATACCAAAATCATATGTATGTATGTATGTATGTATATCTATCTCTCTATCTATCTATCTATCTATCTATCTATCTATCTATATATATATATATATATATATATATATATATATATATATATATATATATATATATATATATATATATATATATATATATATATATATATATATATATATATATATATATATATATATATATATATATATATATATATATATATATATTCTTAATCACCGTCGTGATGAATAGGCCTTCCAGGTCGCCATAACAAAAAATATAGTAGGACTTTACCATTGTATGTAAATGAGTCTTTGACTTAATTTTCATTCAGAGAAGAGACTCTTCATATTGACACTCGCGTGACTCGGCGATTCTCATGACCTGTGACACTCGCTGGCTTGGAATACGATAATCATGAACTGCTGAGAGAGAGAGAGAGAGAGAGAGAGAGAGAGAGAGAGAGAGAGAGAGAGAGAGAGAGAGAGAGAGAGAGAGAGAGAGAGAGAGAGAGAGAGAGAGAGAGAGAGAGAATCCAGATACAGCATCATTTTCTTAGGAGCAAAGGACAACCACCAGGCCAGACGAGCAGTACCTCAGCGTGATCCAGTCCACCTGCTGTGGCTTGATTCACGTGAGAGCCACCTGGCACAAGCGGGTCAGGATAGAATTCAACAAACAGTCTGCGGGAACCACACGCCAAACACGGCCACGCACTCGTCTGGTTTTAGATATATTATATGTGTGCTTTTTTGTCGATCAAGATGATGTTAAGGAAGGAACTACAAAACCCGCTGGTTAGAGTCTGTGGCGTCAGAACTTAACTGTTAACTATACATTGTTACGAGATTAAAAAAAAAAGGTGACACAAAATAAACAAATACAGACAAGGTATTTCAAGGATATTTGAAGGAGAGTCTCTCCACGGATAATAATTTTTTGCAGGTTTAAAACACCACAGTGATAAAAGCAGGCTGGCTAATGTGCCACACTTAGTGGAAATCATTTACAGAAGAAGGGCAAAGTGCGCGCGAGTCTCCAGGCTGGTGCAAGGTCCTCCTGACTTCCCAGAACTACCGGAGGTTAAACAACAGCAAAAGCGATGCCAAATAACGATACAGATTTCCTTTACCCAAATGCATATTTACGGAGTAGTCACCATAAATCAAATGAATATGATATTAATTACATATACATAATGTTTTAAATGCATACACGATTGAAATTTTACAAAACGTTCAGTATGAGAGAGAGAGAGAGAGAGAGAGAGAGAGAGAGAGAGAGAGAGAGAGAGAGAGAGAGAGAGAGAGAGAGAATAACCTTTCTTCCAGCTGCGGCCTCGTCTTCACTCCATCCCACTTAAACCATTGCAGAAAAGCTCACCTCCGATCACCACTCTCTCTCTCTCTCTCTCTCTCTCTCTCTCTCTCTCTCTCTCTCTCTCTCTCTCTCTCTCTCACACACACACACACACACATAAATTCAATATTTAGTCGAACTGTTCACTCGCATTATTATTTTTTCTTGTTTTTTTTTTCTGGAAAGCTCATGTCCGCCTTTAATACGTGCTGTTTGTATATACTAACCTCTCTCTCTCTCTCTCTCTCTCTCTCTCTCTCTCTCTCTCTCTCTCTCTCTCTCTCTCTCTCTCTCTCTCTCTCTCTCTCTCTCTCTCTCTCTCTCTCTCTCTCTCTCTCTCTCTCTCCCCAGACTTAAACGTTCACGTAACCCACGCATATCTCACTCAAGCAGTGTACTAATTTATTGATCATATCGACACAAGATTCCTCGCTCCACCTATGCTTTCCTCCACCTCCTCACCTCTCGCTCGTACTGCCTCCTCCACCCATGCCCAACACCTCCACACACACACACACACACACACACACACACACACACACTCAAACTGACACACCTGTTCCTCTCACCCAATAAAGGAGCATGGCGGGAGGTGTCCACTTACCTGCCCATTTCCCTCACTAAGAGTCAAATGAATATAAACGTTTTCTAAGCCCCTCGACGTATATGGCAACCAATAAAGAAGAAAACACGAGAAATCTTCGTTAAATCTGGAGAGGCGGGCGAGTCCCATCTCTTTATGCGGCGCGGAGGTCAAATGGGGTACGAAGAACCGGAGACGGAGTAATGCGGAGGAGAGGAACACTGCGGGATTGAGGGGAAGACCTGCAAACGTAGCGAGACGCATATATTTCTCCTTCTTCCTCGAAGCGGAGATAGAAAGTAAGAAGTGGCGAACAGAGGTGAGCAGTGCCCTCCGAGGCGCGGGATGTAGGCCGGGGTGCTCCGAGCTTGGTAATGGTGACACACACACACACACACACACACACACACACACACACACACACACACACACACACGGGACTGCGAGAACTTACATACCTATGAAAAATATTCAAAACGATTATTTCTTTGTTTTCCTTACATTTACAAGATTACGAATGTAAATAAAGCATAATAAACGTAATGCATGTCGAATGAATTTACCTCACACTCAATAATGTTGTGCAACTGATATCTAATGAGCACAAGAGTAGTGCCGTCGTCACACTCCCGTGAACAGCCAGTACTGACGCTTGGTTAGGAGCCAACGACCCCCCGCGGCTGGCGCAGCATCGCCCAGACGGTAACTGTAGCAGCGGGGCGGGCAGGACCAGGCGGGATGCACTCAAGCACGCCGCCCCGCCCATCACCTACGCCTCGGCCTGATGCTCTCCTGATTCGCGTTTTATCATCTGTTATTGTGAAACGTGTTTTGAATCTTGAAAGACGCGCGCACTAGTTCCCAGCCCGGTCCATCCTCTACGGCGTCACTAGCGTGCGGGGGCAGCTAGGGCGTGGCGCACCAGTGGTGGTGACAGGTGGTCTCTTCTGCCGCCTTGCCTACATGAACGTAGCATCTTAATGTCTTCCACTGCTTGACGTTACAATGCAGCATAAAGTAATATTCATTATAGACAGTATATTGCTCACTAGCATATAACATAAAAAAGAACAAATGGTAATCTGATCAAAGCACGGGAGTAATTACCAATTCATGAGCAAAAAAGAAGTTATCCTTGAATTACGTACTACGTAACGCTGAAGCCTTTGTCTGCATTACTAGGTGATGTTTCCCATCAGCGTTTCATCTGCCTTATTGCTCCGTCCGTTAGGCTCATCAAGGATGCCAACGCGATGCTTGCACAATAAATAATTTCGGTCACTTATCGCTCGTGTAAGTATATCAACAACTTTCAAATTTACTGGAGCAATATGCAGGGTAGAGGAAAAAGACGAGCAAAAAACGGCAATTATGATTAGGATGTTGAGGAACCAGACAGACTCGTTCTTCATACAACCAATGACATGTAAGTAGTTCTGTTTGCATTGTGTGTGTGTGTGTGTGTGTGTGTGTCTCTCTCTCTCTCTCTCTCTCTCTCTCTCTCTCTCTCTCTCTCTCTCTCTCTCTCTCTCTCTCTCTCTCTCTCTCTCTCTCTCTCTCCAATAAATAAAATGGCGATATATAAATGAAAAAAAAAAACATCAAATCAAACCTTTTCTAGTTTCTCATCCAGTTAACCATCTTGTCAACACTTGGGACGCCAGGAACTTTCCATCTTCACGCCTGCGATTTGGCGCTGCGGGAAGGAGGGCCGGAGGAAGGGAATAAGGGAGGGGAGGAAGGGAAGGAATGGGGGAGGTCGAGGCGAGGAGTATATTAGATAGAAAGGGCTGAGAGGATGGTGGGAAGGTTTGACAAGGTTAAACTGGATGAGAGAGAGAGAGAGAGAGAGAGAGAGAGAGAGAGAGAGAGAGAGAGAGAGAGAGAGAGAGAGAGAGAGAGGATGGGAACCGAGGGAAGGAAGTGAAGGGAAGGCAAGGTAAAGGTGTGATGGGGAGGAAGACTCGGCTTCAGACTGCGTGACCCCGGGGCGCGCGAGCATCAAGCAATTTTGTACACGTCCTTTCGCAGGCGTTGCTTGGCGATTTATGCCGATGGCGGGGTTCGATACGCAATTATACGACGTTATTACAACCCATTTCGAAGGCTAACGCGCCACGTCATTTTACATCGCAGGCACAACATTTCCTGTTTATCGCCGAAGTCCCAAAGATCTCCTTTTATAGCCAGGCGTGTTTATCCTCGGCCCAGGGAGGGAGATGAGGTCGCGGACATTATTACGTGGTGATAACATCGCCGCCAGCACGACCTCTCCTCCAACATACAAATTCATATATATTAAGCGCGGAGTGCACATTAGCCGGCATATCTCCTATACACAAACCTATGTATGAAAGGAGGCTGCACGTGGCCATTAAGAGAAAATCGCTCCTAATCCGGCGAGTAGAAAGGAGGAATGGATGTCATGATGTAGCAGGGAAAAAAAAAAGGAAAGGGATGAGTGGATGGCAATGATAAAGGTGATTATGATGAGGGAAGATGTAGAAGAAGGAAGCCGAAAAGTAAAAATAAAAGAAAAAAGTGAATATGTGGATTGATATATAAAAAGAAGAAATACGAGGACAAGTGACAAACTGAATCTAAAATCTGACGGGAATTGGAATGTAAAAAAAAAAAAACAATAAAGGAGGAAAAATTGACTTAGAAAAAAATGAATAAATAAAAAAGAAAACATGAAAAGGAAAATATTCTCTTACTTAAGACATCAGAAAAGAAAGAAATTTGAAGAAAGAAATATGTAAAAGAAAAAAAAATCAGGATGAGAAGAAAAGGAGAGAGAGAGAGAGAGAGAGAGAGAGAGAGAGAGAGAGAGAGAGAGAGAGAGAGAGAGAGAGAGAGAGAGAGAGAGAGAGAGAGAGAGAGATTGAAAGAAAATAAAACCTAGAAAATGGAAGAGAAAAGAAAGAGAAAAGAGGAAAGAGGAGGAGATGCATTGGAAGAGATATGTAAACGAAAGAAGAAAGAAAACACGAGAAAGGAAAAGAGACAGCGGAGAAGAAAAAAAGGAAACGAAAGGTAATACAAAAAGGAGAGGGAAGAGAAAAAGAGAAAAGGAAAATCACATGAAAGGAGAAAAGGAAGTAAAGAGAAGGGAAGGAAAGCGAAGAAAAGAGAAGAGAAAAGAAGAGAAGGGAAGAGAAAGGAAGGGAAGGGAAGGGAGAGAGGAGAGGGAAAATAGAATTGAAGTGTAGCTGGGAGGGAGGGAAGGTTGGAGAATGGGAGGGTGGGAGAGTCGGAGGGCCGGCGGGAGGGTGGGAGGGAGGGAGGGGTCGCGGCGGCGGTCGTGGACTATGGGACCCTGGGCATGACGGATGATCGTGTTGGCATCACCTGAAGAGGATAAGAACCCGCCACCACCTAGGACAGCCTCCTCCACCACCATCACCACCACTGCCGCCACCACCACCACAGCCCCACTCACTTCCCCCTCCCACCAACACAGCACCACCCCTCTCCCCACACCATTCTCTCTCTCTCCTTCTCTCTTCTTCTCCCTCTCTCTCCCCCTCCCCTATTGCCACAACCCTTCCTCCACTACCACAATCACCATCACTCCTTCCCGTCTTCCTCACAATTCCAAACAACACTTTTTTTCCCACCTCTCACCACCACCACCACCACCACCAACATGAGTTTCTCCCCACCACATCTCCCCGCCTCCACCACCACCACTACTCCTTTTCCCCATCCCCACCCTCCATTCCCGCCGTCTGTTTGGAGTCTGTCTCGTCAAGGGGAGCGAACCAAACGCGCCTTCCATAGAATAACTCCTTTATACATTCTCACCTCTCCATTCCCTCTCAAAGCTCTGTGAAAGCGATCCAAATAGATTTTTTTTTTTCTAGACTCTCTCTCTCTCTCTCTCTCTCTCTCTCTCTCTCTCTCTCTCTCTCTCTCTCTCTCTCTCTCTCTCTCTCTCTCACACGAATAATTGAGTTCTCGGTCCACATTCCTCCATTTCTGATACACGCAAAACATTTCCCAATTCAAAAACCCTTCAGCCACGTAAGAATTATACGGAGAAAACTCCCCGCGTCTGGCCCGCTGATGCATGCGACTCATTAAGGGGGAGAAAGTAGACTCAGTTCTTACTCGTGTTTATGAGAGCTTACGTAAGTGGCAGAACTGACAGAGGCGAGGAGGCGAACCCAACCAACTCTACTGAAAGTGCCGCCGCAGCCTCGAGTGAAGGGAAGGGGGTATGATGGAGGAAACGGTAGGAATGAGAACAAAAACGACGATAACTTAAAGGATTACGGAAGAGAACTGTGGCGCAATGAATGTACGAGCGAAAAATAATACGCGTCGTGAAGTAAGTTGTATAAAATGAGACGATCAGTGACGGCTAATGGAGGAGGAGAAAGAAACATGTTGTAGAAACAGGACGAATGGAGCGCAAGTGGAACCGAAAGGCATGACTAAAGGCAACCGTTAGGCAGTGCATGTAGCAAAATAATACAGGGCATGAAAAGTAAGTAAAAGTAAGACGATGAACAATGGATAATGGAGTAGGAGATTAAGGAAGAGAGGTAAAAACAAGACAAATGGGAAGCTAATGGAACTGAAAAGCATGACAGAAGATAAACGCATAGCAATGAACGTAGCGAAATAATAGCACTCGAAAAATAAATCAAATGAGGCGATGAAGGACGGAGGATGGAAGAGGAGAGCAGATGGGGTGTAGAAACAAGAGGGATGGGGAGAAAGGAGAAGTAACAGAGGACGGCTGCTGCTGCTGCTCTCGGAGGTGAGGAATTTATACAGTAAAGGCAGTGTAGCGTAAAACCAAAACTATAATATTTAATTTTTTCTCACTCTGCATTCAAGGATGGAACAACTCTCTCTCTCTCTCTCTCTCTCTCTCTCTCTCTCTCTCTCTCTCTCTCTCTCTCTCTCTCTAGTTCATTTCAGAAGCTCATTAATTCCTATCCACTCATGATCTCTCCCTAACATACAACAACATAAAACCGGAGAACATGAACAAACGTCTCATTGATATTCCTCTTATTTTTTGCCAAGATGTCCGAGATATCGTTAAGAAAATGAGCAGAATAAATGCAAACGATGACTTCTGTATTTTCATTGTCTTTCTTCAGTCATGTGTTCACCCTTTTACCTCTTTGCAATCTCTCTCTCTCTCTCTCTCTCTCTCTCTCTCTCTCTCTCTCTCTCTCTCTCTCTCTCTCTCTCTCTCTCTCTCTCTCTCGGTCGCAAAAACCTTTTCCATTTTCCTTTTCCCTTCTCATTCATCTCCATTACTGTCCAACATCTTTTCTCACTCTTAATTCTTCTCTTCCTTATACCGCCATCTTCCGTCTTACTCAGGGTTTTTTATCGATAGCTTTTTTTCCTTCTTTTCCTCTGTTCTCTCGTTTCTTTCTTCCTCCATAGCGATACTTTCAATTCAGTTTCCACACTGAATTATAAAGGTATCACTTACACTGATCTGCATTCGGGGCTGGAGCATCAGAGGACTTTTAGTGAAATTTTAAAGGAATAATTAAAGGAGCATATCTGTAATTTACTTTCAACTGAATTCTGTTTGCTTGTGTAATGAAAAGATGTATTTATATATTTTTTTTTCAGTCTGGTTCGCCTTCCCTATTCGTACAACCTATTATATTTTTTTCTTTTCGCTTAAATGCATGTGTAGTGGAAAATCTAGATCATATCAAACTAAAAATCTTTCTTTTACGATAATCTAGTCCATCACTCTCTAAACATGTGCAGATACAATATCTTAATGTTTCAAAATTAAAACCGTTGTCTCTGCGCTCAGTTTAATCCATTATTCTCTAAAGGTAGAGGTGGTACAAAAATATTAGTTTGATAATGAAACTGTTCCTTTTAGGCTGAGTTCATTGCATTATTTTTTTTTATGGATTTCAGGCAGAAAATTTTATCGAGTAATATTGAAACAGTTCTCTTTATACTCAATTTAATCATCCGCTGAATTCACATGTGCTAAACAATTTTAGAGACGCAATATTAGATAACAATAATGACTGGAAGAAAAAAAAAATATTCGTTCAATTTCAGCTGTATAACACCAAAAAATATAATCGGTTATACATTTAATATAATCTGCCATTCTTATCCCACACTTAATTACGCGGGAAATAATCCTGACAAGGAAAATGTTGATATCAACAAAAATATTCTACGACTGGGAGAAATAAAGTTGAATAATAAAAAAAAAAATGAAAAACCCTTATCGATTAAATTTGAATCCCTCAGTCTTGTTTATACGACGTAACACAAAAACAATAATAATTGTAGCATGGCAAAAAAATAAATAAATAAATAAAAAAAAAAAAAATATATATATATATATATATATATATATATATATATATATATATATATATATATATATATATATATATATATATATATATATATATATATATATATATATATATATATATATACAACCAAGATTAAGGAGCTGCGAGGAAACACACACACACACACACACACACACACACACACACACTACCCCACACCCTCCCCTCACCCCCTCGTGCTCTGCTCTGATCACCAAGTGTAACAGGGAGTCACGACGCAGCGGCAGACTCAAGCATTCCTGGAGATCATGTTGAGACGAGCCTGCCCCTTAACTCCCTCAGTCTACAGCGCCTCGTACCCTTCCCCCTCCGCCCCTCCGCCCTCTGCACCACTTTTCCACGACCTTAATGATCCACTCTCCTGGGTCGCATAAACTTCGGATCCGGCCAAGCGCAAACCAGGGCGGAATATGTATTTATATATTAATGAAATGTATGGCTGACTGGCTCCACCATTTTTTCCGCCTGAGGGGATGGGGACTCTCCTGCGACCTGGGCTGACCTAAGAGCTCGTGCGGGGCAGCCAACCATGCACGCCCGGCAGGTCACATCAGCCCCGTCAGCGTCCAAAGCTTTCGTTCCGTTTTATTTCATTTCTCGTCTCGTTTCTTGTTTCTCTCGTCTCGTTTCTCGTCTCCCTCCCTCTCCCTCTCTTTTCTCTCTCTCATCATTTAAATCATTGTCTATTTCGTTTCGTTATTTTTTCCCTTTCTCTCTCTCTCTCTCTCTCTCTCTCTCTCTCTCTCTCTCTCTCTCTCTCTCTCTCTCTCTCTCTCTCTCTCTCTCTGGTTGTTCATGCATTAATTCATTCATTATTTATTGAATTGCTTTATCCGTACAAAAGTCAATCTGTCATTAATATAGGTAAAATTTTCCGTTTTTTCATAACTGATTGTTTCTTATTTTCTTAATTTTCGCTCTTCGTACGAGTAAGAAAAGTGGTATATTATTTTCTTATACATCAGCCTCTTACCCTTCATCACCGCCTTGTTCTTGCCCGTTCTTCCCTTCCTTCTACTTGCTCCTCCTCCTCCTCCTCCTCCTCCTCCTCCTCCTCCTCCTCTTCCTTCTCCTCCTCCTCCTCCTTCCTTCCCATCCCATGCAGCAATCTCCCAGCGGGCACCCTCCAGACGCCAGGGAGGCCGGTGAACCAATAGGCGGCCAGCGTGTCCTCCCGTGGGCGGCGTGTGGGTGGTCAGGTAGGCGTGGGTCTTCCCGTGCACTCACTGTATAAAATAATACCTGACAGCGGGCGGTACCAGCTGACCGAGGCTGCAGGGTTCGTCCAGGCAAGCAAGCAGGCAATCTCTCTCTCTCTCTCTCTCTCTCTCTCTCTCTCTCTCTCTCTCTCTCTCTCTCTCTCTCTCTCTCTCTCTCTCTCTCTCTCTCTCTCTCTCTCCATAAAAAGGAGGGGGAGAGCAATCTGTGATGCATCAACTGCAATTGTCATCAATTGTCATTCTCAGCCTGAGTAGCGTTGGGAAGTATAAGGGGTGCCAGGGCGCGAGGGGGTAATGGGAAACAGATGCAATGGGTGTGTTAGACAAGTCAGTGAACCGACTGCGGGGGTCCCTCTTTTCCTCCTCCTCCTCCTCATCCTCCTCCTCCTCCTCCTCCTTCTCGTCCTCCTCCTCCTCCTCCTCCTCCTCCTCCTCCTCCTCCTCCTTCTCATTATCATCTTCTCTGTTTGCTTCCTTTGCAAGTGTCATGAGTTGGTGATGAATGATGGACAGTCTTCTCCACTCATTTTTTCTATTACTTGCATTATGCATTTCTTCAAAAGAGGCACTCCTTCAGCCTCTGCCTTGTTTAACACACACGCTAATGTCGATCCACACATGTACGTAAATGTAAAGTACACATGTGCACGACTGTAAATGTTTGTAATATAACTATATTATGTTGAGAACACAGCTGTTTGCACCACACCCACTCGCCGAGGAGAGAAATAATATTTTTGCTTGCGCTGTCTCTCTCTCTCTCTCTCTCTCTCTCTCTCTCTCTCTCTCTCTCTCTCTCTCTCTCTCTCTCTCTCTCTCTCTCTCTCTCACAGACACACACACAACAGGAAGTTCTTGGTTAGTGCTGTCAGCGAGCGCCTTGTTTGCATCACCTGCACGGACAACTTATTATACAGTCTAATTACAACTTGAAGTGGCAAGAGGCTCTTAAATGCAAGTCATAAGAAGCTTCCCAATAAACTCCGCAGACGCTGAGAAGGAAGCGGGAGGGAGTCTCAGGGTGGGGCCCAATTTAGGCAACCACGCCCCTTCCCGCCTCCTCCCTTCTTGGTTACCGTCCGAGAGGGGGAGGAGGAGGAGGACACACTCAGCAGATATTACGATGTGAATTAGACGTCTCTTATTATCTTTTGGTGAGAAGTGTTTAGAAATTAATAATGTGAGACTAAGTTCGGACAGTGAATGAAGCTTAAATATCCTGTCGTGTGATTCATTTTTTTCTTTACCGTTCCTTATGATTCTTAACCAAAGGAACTGAATGGAAATTAAACACAGGAAAGATATCATGTTTTTTTTTTGTCACTGTTGAAGCTTCTTACTAAGTGTAGTACAAGACGATCTATTTGCATCATGTGATCTTTATGCAGGATATGTGGGGGGGAGAGAGAGAGAGAGAGAGAGAGAGAGAGAGAGAGAGAGAGAGAGAGAGAGAGAGAGAGAGAGAGAGAGAGAGAGAGAGAGAGAGAGAGAGAGAGAGAGAGAGAGAATATAGCTGTGTGTGTGTGTGTGTGTGTGTGTGTGTGTGTGTGTGTGTGTGTGTGTGTGTGTGTGTGTGTGTGTGTGTGTGTGTGTGTGTGTGTGTGTGTGTGTGTGTGTGTGTGTGTGTGTGTGTTCTATTTATTATGTGCGCTCTGTTAAGGCTGCCGTGTCAGACGAGAGAGGTGCGACTGCAGTATTGCCTTAAAGTGCAGCTCTCCGCGGGCGCCCAGGCTTGAGTGTGGCGCGGGGAATACTAAGCGAACGGAGAACCTTACCGAGCAGCACCCCCACAACACCAACAAACACCTGCTTCTCACCGGATGAAAACAATAAAGATAAACATGCAAAAATAAGCGATGCCACATTCACCAACCGAGCTAAATTAAAACGTAAGAAAAAAGACGGAGATGACAGTTTCATGAAAAGTAAAGAAGAAAAAGTAATGAGTCAGAGAAAGGGAGGGAGGGAGATGTGTAAGATAATGTCCTCGGGGTCCTCCGTGCAGGTCAAGACAAAGTTTCTATGTGAGGTGCGGCTTATGCCATGTACGGCAGACGGGACATCAACAAACATAAACACAACCTCCCCGTCCTGGCTAAAAGGGGAGAAGGCGACGACGAGAAGGAGCAGGAGGAGAAGGAAGATGAGGAGGAGGAGGAAGAAAATACGATAAGGAGGAAAATACGATGTAATAGGAGAAAGAGAAAGAGGAAGTGGAGAAGGAAGGGAAGAGGGGGAAAGAAGGCAGGGGAGGAGGTACAGCAACGAACAAACCGCAGCAGACGTGTTGGTCATTACAGTGCTTATGTGGAAACTATACTAGCTAATATAGAAAGAGAAAAAGCAGGAAAAATAGAAGAAAACCCCTCCACATCCACCACTTCTTTTAGGCAAGACTGGCAGGAAAGGAAGATATACCATGCCGTGTGGAGAAACTGCATGGATATGTTTTTTTAAGAAAGATATAAAAAACATCATCGCTCCTACTTTTGGTGTATTATGAGGAGAAAGGAGGAGGAGGAGGAGGAGGAGGAGGAGAAGGAGGAGGAGGAAAAAGAGAATAAAGAGAAAGGACCAGGAAGTGGAAGGGGGAAGAGGAGAAAAGGAAGAATGACACAGTGGATATGGAGAAAAGATAGAGACGACGACGAGCCTTAAAAAAAAAAAAGTTGGAGAAATGAGCCAGCGAAAAAAATAAAGGGCAAAAAAAAAGAGTTGCATGACAGGCACGAACACAGACGAGTGGACGAGTGAGTGAGGAATGAGCCTCGTCCAAGCTTCACTCACTGCCACTGTTTAAACTTTTCATGACTCCTCCCCGGCATGCTAATTCTTACTGTACAGACCAAGAGCAAGTATTTCTCTGCCTTATACCTTCTTCCTGCTCCTGTCTCGCTTGAAGTGCCTGTCTCTCAATACTATTTTAGTTCATCGTGTTTTTTTTTTATCTGTTTGTGTGTCTTTTTTTTTCCCTAGTAATATGTGCCTCCGTTTTATCTTCGCGTGTGTGTGTGTGTGTGTGTGTGTGTGTGTGTGTTTCAGCCTCCTTCTCTCTCTCTCTCTCTCTCTCTCTCTCTCTCTCTCTCACGCACACACGAATTGATTTTTCCCCCTCCCCCTCCCGTTCAGCGTTCTCCCACAAAATCAACACACGTCGTCGCCTCTGCGTCTCGTATCTCATCGCGCGGCTTTTCACCCAACTGGGCCCCGGCGCACCTCAAAAGCCTAAGGCCTACGTTCCCCGGCCTGTGTCTTTGAGGGCGGTGGTCGTAAAGTGCCATAACTGTCACTGTTCCGGGACCGTGCGGCTGCCCAGCATATTAGGAAGGAATTTTCACAAGAATCCATTTAAAAATATCTGGTGCGCACACGGGCTGGCTGCCATTTAAAGTTTTCCAGGGAGTGTGGAGCGGTGGGAGAAATGTGTGACTTGCGAGGCTTCTGGTACAGCGAGGCGAGGCGTGTCTTTATTCCTTACCATATCAAGGGGGTATTTCCAGTACATTCCGTGAAAGAAAATGACCTGGTTAGCGACACATGCGAGACATACCCTCCCTTGTTGAGTTTTCCACGGCTGGCGAAACTGGTAAGATGGGATATTTACGAATGATTTATGTCAATTCTCCTCTTTTTTTTTTTTCAATGAGATCACAGGGACACAAGCGCGACGAGGTACTGTGTCAGGGAGTGTCTCGTCCCGATTAGAGATGCAAATAGAGAAGTACCTAACGAGAGGGACACCGCAGGAGACCAGAGAGAGAGAGAGAGAGAGAGAAGGGAGGAGCTGGAGTGAGAAGAATGAAGGAAGGAAAGGAGGAGGAAGAGGCGTTAGTGGGGGAAGTGTGGAGGGGGGATGAAGAGGGAGTGGAAGAGGACACTGGGAACGATGACGCCACAAGTTTGACACACCTCAGGCCGAGAGAGAGTGAGGCGTTCGAGGCGAGTGAGGGCGGTCTGAAATAGTCGCTTTGAGGGGCTCTGAACATTGTCCTCCAGATCGTAAGGGTTGTTGTGAAGGTTGTAAAAGTTATGGTGCGGCTTGTGGCTGCGGTGGTGGTGGTGGTGGTGGTGGTAGTGGGTGTGGTGAAAGTGGAGTTGGTGACGGGAAGTATATTTAGGCTTTTAAAAGTTGAGTGTCTATTCGTGTGTGTGTGTGTGTGTGTGTGTGTGTGTGTGTGTGTGTGTGTGTGTGTGTGTGTGTGTGTGTGTGTGTGTGTGTGTGTGTGTGTGTGTGTGTGTGTGTGTGTGTGTCTTGTTCTTGGGCATCACTCTGCACACTCGTGATCGCCAGCTATATTCTGCTTCCTTCTATGGATGAGGCTGCGACCATCCACACGCACCGCACATCCCATCCACTTGGCCAGGGAGGACAGTAATTGGTCTCTCATCAGTGAAAACTCTTGCGACCTCAGCGGGGCGCAAACCTCAGTCTGTAAAGTGACAGGCGAGAATGTGTGTGTGTGTGTGTGTGTGTGTGTGTGTGTGTGTGTGTGTGTGTGTGTGTGTGTGTGTGTGTGTGTGTGTGTGTGTGTGTGTGTGTGTGTGTGTGTGTGTGTGTGTGTGTGTTAGGAAGAAAACAAAAAAAAAAGCAGGTAGTCAGACACTAATATATTTCTCTCCTCCATAAATATAATAAAAAGCTTCAAGTATTCTCCCAAACCACAAACGTCTCGCCTCTAACCGCTTTATAGCAGCTGCCACACATTCACACCCAACCACTTCTCTTACTAAACCCTCTTTTTCCTCCTCCTGCTTCTCCTTCCCTTCCTCCTTCTCGGTAAAATCTTCCCATTCCCTCACCGCCAAAATAGCAAAGGCTGCCGACCGTCCTGCCTTGATGATAAGTTGTATATTAACTCACCCTGACGACAACTTATGCCCTCGTCCTTGCTTGCTGTGCTTTATCACCTCACAAAGGACCAAAGCCGCTATCTTCAAGAAATGACCATATCTCCGCTGGGTCTTAATGGTTATAATTAAGAGGCAGGATGCGAGGGAGTATAAAGAAAAAATGGCCCTTGCACCAGCGAGGACAAGATGGAGGAGATGTATAATTCTCACGTGTCAGAGATGAAATTGTAAGGTGATCGTAATTTAAAACGTCGTCGCTAGTGCAAACGGGTGTGATTTGCTAATAGATGCGAGCCAGGCTGAGAAAAATCATCATCATTGTTCCGTGTTTATACCGCTGTGTGTGTGTGTGTGTGTGTGTGTGTGTGTGTGTGTGTGTGTGTGTGTGTGTGTGTGTGTGTGTGTTTAGTTCTTCCCGCACGACTGTCCGTCCTTATAAGCAGGTTTTCTCCGTAGTAATTAAGCCTGTGGCTGTGCATACTATGACTACTCGTACTACTGCCGGTCTGGGAGCGACTGCAGGCGGCATAAGGCGACCGAGACTCATGGGGAACCTCGCCGTAAAAGCAGCACCCCGCCTCCCGCACTCCACATTTGGCTCCCCGTCGTTTGCTTCCCCCACGCCTTCAGATCTGTCTTACACCTTTCAATGCAAACTTCCACTTAACCCCACCTCATCCATTCCAGATCTTCCTCACTCCTTAAATGTTACTGTATCCACTTTTGCCTCACACCTTTCACCTCCATCCAATTTTACTTCTCACTTATTATTAGTTTCCACTAAACACAACCTCATCCATTCCAGGTCTTCTTCATTCCCTTAATGGTTGTTGTATCCACTTCTGCCTCACACCATTCACCTCCATCTTCCACTTTACTAAACCGCATCTATTTCAACTTCTCACTCGTCATTAGTTACTCTATCCACTTCCCACCCATGAAAAGCCTCAAATTAGCCCTCGTCCACCACATAAAATCGTCATCCACTTCACCCAATCGTCATCCGTCATGAGGTACCCAAGTGAGCGCCATTACCTCCCACAATCCGCGTCACAAGACTGTCAGCCATCTCAAGGTCTCATCCACCACAATGCAAGCTGAAGAGTGATCACCCACCATCACTTAGATCACCCAGAATTCATCCATCAAAATACTTCACCGACCATCTCTCTCTCTCTCTCTCTCTCTCTCTCTCTCTCTCTCTCTCTCTCTCTCTCTCTCTCTCTCTCTCACATCCACCTACTATCGATCAAAGCTAATAATAAAAAAAATCGCCCCTGTCAAGATTCTTAAGTACTGCCTTCCATAATTATCAGCGACATCCATTATATTTTCTGACTTCACCCGTCCTGCTTCCTCCAGATCCGTGCCACAGGAAGGGATGGACGGGGAGGAAGAGGGCAGAGAGCGAGTGAGAAAGAGAGAGGCTCGGGCGATGACTGATGGGCTGGGATGGGAAGGCAGGGCGTTGGGGGGACAGCAGAGGCGGCACGGGGGCGGTCGCGGTGTGAAGATGCTAATTTTATGGGCTGGTAATGGAAGTTGGCGACCATGGGGCACAAAAGCAATAATTGAATAAGAATGGGATCTCCGTCGCGGCCACCAGATATTCTCTCCTAAATATATTTGGGAGCGACAATGGCAGTCTTGTGAAAATCTCCTCCACACCGAATATCTTGACACATACCGCAGCCCCGCGCCTCATAAACATCTGTAGTCTGTGTCACTTTAGTAATTTCGCGCACCTGGCCGCCACAAAGACCTCAGGAACACAATGGAGAGAATTCCTGCAGAGCTTAAGGACTTTTCTCTTGAGGTATCGATCGGGGTTCTTCAGGTAAAGCGAGGGTGCCTCCCAGCAAGCCATCGCGCAGGTAACACAGGTGATGAAACATGAGTGCACGGAAGGAAAGCGTTATGGCAAAAAGGTTCCCGCTCAGGCACCGCAGAAAGTTAAGGGAGAGTTAAATTGTGTGAGTGTGTTGCTTGGGGGGAGCTGGTGTGAGCGAGGCGTCCTTTAGGGAGAGGACAAAGAGGAAGGAAGCAAATGAAAGATACCACGTTAGATCTTTTTCATGATCACATTCGACAGGCGAGGAAGTCTAAATGTACCTGTGAGTGCTGCCCGAGTGGTGCTCCGCCACGCTAGATGCAGTGAAAAAAAATATTCACAAAAGCGTACTTGGCGGAGTCAATTACTGTGCATTGGAGGTGTACTCAAGAGAGACGTGTCTGAGCCGTGGGTGTCCGCCTTGGCCTGGCTGTACTTCACACTAATCACGCCCACAACAAAGGAATTGACACCTGCAAAGATTTATATTCAAGTACGTAAAAAAAAGTATCAAGTAACGCCGGCAAGGAATACTCTCTGGTGGATGCACATTAAATATATACCCGGTGACCGTAGTAAATCAATCCAACATGCAATTATGCTAACCCTTGTTCGCTATGTATGTAGATGAAGACACCGCTGGTTTATCTTTACAAGCCAACAGATGAACGCTTTATAAACTGCGATAAGATGGTTTTATATTTAATGGAAAAAGAAAGAAAACGAAAAGACAGCGATATTTAAAAAGTTACAGAAAATAAGAGAAAAAAAAAGCAGTTTCAAGGTGTTTCGCTTAGAAAAAAAAAAAAAAAAAGCAGTGACATTTATAGGAAAACAGAAAGGAAAGGCAGTTTCATAATGAATCAGTGAGAGGAATGCAAGCAGAAATGTCAAAGGGAACGCCACGAGAGAAAAAAATAAAAGTACCAAAAAAAAAAAAAAGCGTCTTGGTAAAAACACCATCGTTTCAATCTTCTGTAAAAAAAAAAAAAAAAAAAAGAAAAGAAAGAAAAACATATTCTCCTGGCAAATGACGAAGCACAAAACCGACCTCTTATCTCCGCCCCAGTCTCCTCCCTACGAAACGCACCGTGTATATAGATAAGACAAAAAATATGTACATAAATCTTATAATTATTAAGCGAGTGCGGTAATACTTTACAATAATGTGGGGTGACAACTTTTTTATACACATTAATTATATTGTGACAACGACACAGCGTGAAGTCAAGGCTTCTAGATGTGACGGGCGTGTGTGTGGCGCTTGTCGCGGTGGCGGTGGTGCTCATGTCGTTACACCCTGCTGTTTCTATGGTGGTTATAAATAGTGGTTGTAAGTAGTGGCAAAAACAATATTGGTACTGTGATGATTGTTGCAACTGCAGTAGATTTGGTGCATTAAAGATACTTGTGATGATGTAACAAAAAGGACAGATTGAGGCTTAAAATAGGTAGGTCATGTGATGAACTAAACTTTTCTCAGCGATATGTAATAATTCACAGCACCAGGAGCAATGAAATCTTTATAAACGTTGACGGGAAAGAAAAAAAAATGGGGAACTGAAAGAAAAGAATCAGCAATTTTTAGTCACTAAAATGCTTGCAGGTGTCTGTAGAGCAAGAAAAGAATGTTTCAGAGTGTTTAGTTACTAGGGAAGATATGTAAAATAGGAAGGAAACTCTTGACGCACATCTGGAAGGAGTATACTACGTGGCATTGCATTTTAAAACAGCTCTACATTAAAACACACACACACATTACATCCACACATAAGACACGGTGGAAATAACTCTGGACACCATTTCCTTAATTTCACTGATATGACACCATGGTTACCACAATCACCACTCCCGGACACAGCTTTCCTCGCGACACCTGACACCTGACATCCACCGTACGTAAGAAGTGGCAAGCTGTCGGAAATACTTCATTCCGTCATTCCCAGCCGAGTCTCGTCATCAGACGGAAATATTAATGGAGTCGTGGTCAGAAGCCGAACAACTGTCTACGTATTTGCGGTCACTTCTCAACCAACTTGGATAGAAGGAAAACTCTCAATCCAGACTAGACGAAGCAAGGGCGGATGTACGAGTATTACAGGACTTCTGACCATGGCTATACTTTCTCTTAATAAATCTACGTACAGAATTCACTCACACATCAATCTATAAGTAGGTACGGGGTCATTATGGGTATCTACCTCTGCTTGTCCTCCTTCTGCTAGTCTAAAGGCTAATGTCACGTACTGTTCCGTCTATTGGTCAGGATGGGGAAATGTGTGAGGAACTGTACGGTTTTGTGACATATAAACCACTGGCAGTGAGAGAGAGAGAGAGAGAGAGAGAGAGAGAGAGAGAGAGAGAGAGAGAGAGAGAGAGAGAGAGAGAGAGAGAGAGAGAGAGAGAGAGAGAGCAGAAGGACGGACATATAGGCAGGCAAACAAAGAGACAAAAGAGACACACACACACACACACACACACACACACAAAGCCTCCGTTCTCTCTCTCTCTCTCTCTCTCTCTCTCTCTCTCTCTCTCTCTCTCTCTCTCTCTCTCTCTCTCTCTCTCTCTCTCTCTCTCTCTCTCTCTCTCACAGGAGCACGCGAACTATGAAGCCTGGTAAGTAATGCAATAATCTCCTGTTATCAGGGAACCACCTATTATGATAGAATACGATGGAGGGAAAAAATGGAGCAGATAAATTTTCCACCGAAGTAAAAGTTGAAGAGGGAGTTGAGTGAGAGAGAGAGAGAAGAGAAGCATAAAGTAAGTACAATGAAGTGATTAAAACCAGAATAATAATGAGCAAGAGTTACAAGCCAAGTCAGAGGAGAAAAAGAGCTGTCAGTCTCTCTCTCTCTCTCTCTCTCTCTCTCTCTCTCTCTCTCTAGCTGTCTCAATAAATATAAACACGCTAATAATCTCAGGAAATTTAACTTGTCAACTTATCTTATGCCAAAATGTAAACGAATCACGTGTTGGGTGTAAAGTGCTGATATCAATATTAGAGGCGTTGATGGCTGCTGCTGCTGATCTGCAATAGTCCTTCAAATAACGTTAATCACTTTCACGGGTGTTATCCTCGCAGCGGACACGTGCAAGGTGCTGGGTGTCTGCAATGGATCACTGCACAGACGAGGAGGCGGGGGAGGAGGTGGAGCAACACTGGGGAAGGAGATGATGGGGTCTGATGGATGTACGTACACATAAGTTGCTGCTACCTGGTGTATGTGAGTGTGTGTGTGTGTGTGTGTGTGTGAAAGAGAGAGAGAGAATAATAAGTGAATGAATAATAAGGTCCATGAAGAAGAATAACCAAAATAAAGACATTTGTATGATAATGGAAGTCGACGTAAAGGAAACATTACTTCAAATAATTCTCATAAGGTTATAAGACGTATAGAGCAGAGAGAGAGAGAGAGAGAGAGAGAGAGAGAGAGAGAGAGAGAGAGAGAGAGAGAGAGATCGTATAACATCCTCTCTCTCTCTCTCTCTCTCTCTCTCTCTCTCTCTCTCTCTCTCTCTCTCTCTCTCTCTCTCTCTCTCTCTCTCTCTCTCTCTCTCTCTCTCTCTCTCTCTCTCTCTTTCTCTCAAGCCAGCCAGCCACAGGGGACCATGACTCCGCCTGATAACCAAGCTGGGCGGGAACAACAATGCGCGAGGCCGTCCCAGGTGATGCATTGGAGTGCGTTTGGCGTGGGACGCTGGGGGGCGCACCGCAGTCTAATGGGAGTGTTCGGTGGAGGTAGAAGAGATGGTGGGAGGAGGATTATCGCGGCGGGAGGGAAGGTGATCTCCTGCGATGTTTGTTCTTGAGGGTGGCGTCCCCTGCCGCGGTGACTGATCCGCCTCCACATCAGACGCGCCTCTGAAGTGTGCGGTCAGGAGGTACTCGTCAGCGCCGGTGAGAGAAGCATCAACTAAACAGGAAGGGTGCAGAGCGAGGTGGGCATGTTTGGAGACAAGATTACAGGATTGGTATGGGCACATTCGCTCGGAAAGACACACACACACACACACACACACACACACACACACACACACACACACACACACGGGTATTCCTTCACTGGTCATAATATTATGGTGGTAGTAAATGGTTACAAAACAGGTTTAGACTTTAAAAAAACAAAAGTAATCGACCAATAAAAGAAAATATTAATAGTAAAAACACAACGAAAAGACAAAATGATCACACAAAAATGTTAAAACCTGCTGAGCCTCAACTCTGCATAAAAGATCTAGTGTAAAAGCACATACGAAACATACAAACAAACACACACACACACACAAAAAAAGTTGTGGAAACAATTCAAAGGTGGTGAGTAATACCTTCAGAGTAAATAAACCGAAATATATATAGTAAGTACACAAATACAAATACTATGTTTATGTTTATGAATACTGGATTTACTTGCAACATCGCACTTAGTCAGCAACTGGAACTGCGGCAAGCGTGGATGTCAAAGATTAGTTGAATAAGACTTAGCCATCTAACAACGGAGCGAAGACTGAACCCAATGCAACACCTACAGGAAGCCTAGTTTGCTTATATGACTATACCAATTTTTTTTCCCCACACACGTCCCGTTTTCCCTTCCGCACGGCCTTGTCCCGCTTAATAAACACGCGTCCTTTTCCTCTTGCATGAGTGTCCTTCACACATATACACACATGTCGCCTGTCCCCTTAAGCACACATCGTATTTCGCTGACACATACGTCCCTTCCTCTATCCCTCACTCGTCCCTCTTTGCCTTATCTGCACACACCCTTCCTACATATAAGTCCATCTGCAGCTACATACAAGTCCCTATTCACACTTACATGTCTATTCCCTCTTTCTACACAAGTCCCTCGTCTTATCCACACGTCCTTCTTCCTTTATCCACGCCTCCCCTTCTCTCCTTTCACCAGCCCAATAGTAATACTGATATCCACTTGATTCTCCCGGCCAGAGCTGCCCGTCCCCGCCTCATTCAGGTCTGGAGGTGAGGGTCAAAGAGCAAGGTGGGGCGAGAAATGGCGGTCATCCTGTCCTGTCTCGCCCAGCATCCAGCCCTTCCTTCTTCCTAATCTGCTCTCTTCCCTCCCTCCCTTCGCATATCACGCGTCATCAGCACGCCTCCCTGCGCCGAATTTACTGACCATGACAAACAAAAAAAAGTTTATCGATCAGTCTGTCCCCAGATATTAAGATCTTGTCAAGGCGGCGCCCCGGGTGAGGATCCGCCGCCCAGCCCGGCTCACCTTGTCCTCCCAACACTCAGCCGTGAGGAAAAAACGCAGAGCAAGGTTATTATTATTTTTATGATGCAAATATTGTACAGATATGCCGTGGGTAGACTAAAAGTACGTTCACAGCAAGTTTATTCAGCTCTCGCATGCTAATTTCACGGCCAATAATGTAACGTGAAATTACTGGTTCACAACATTATCTTCTCCTTAGATCGCCAGCGCTGTGGTTCATAAACCATTATGTCTTGTAATTACGAAAGTGTACATTATAAACGAGCAAAAATATATATATACAATGCATTATACATGGCAGTATTTCCTTAACTACATTTGACTGAAAAGAAAATATATATATATATATATATATATATATATATATATATATATATATATATATATATATATATATATATATATATATATATATATATATATATACTCAAACAACAAAAAAAAAAAGTATCAATACATAGACCAGGTCGACGGCAATGACAGCATTATCTTGCACCAACACGCGGCACGCGACTGTTGACTTCAGTAAGGAGCAGCAAATACTGTACTGACTCAGAGCTCAATCTGGTGCTTATTTGCGAAACTGGGACGACACCTTGCCTGGGGCACCGCCTTATGTATGCTGGCAGGGAGGGATCGGAAGAGTGAGAAAGAGAGAGAGGTGGGGAGGAGGAGAAAGAGAGGGAGAGGAGTTAGTTTCTATGCATTTCTTGGTGTGCATGGCGTTCTAAGCTTCCCAGGTAATCACAGCTCAACAATTCTCGAGGCTCGGCTCCATTAACCTGGCGAGCTGTGAGGATGTGTGCTGCCCTCCGCTGCTCGAGTTATGTTGCACCACTTAGCGACGCATTCCTCCCGTCAGTACTCGGCCGGAAAAAAAGAAAAAAACACGGCTAACTTACTCACAGCAATGGATCAAGACAGGAAGAAAGAGAAAGGAGGAAAGAAAGACTGAGAATTAAATCAACAATAAATCCTACGAATGAACGACGAAATGAAAACTATGCAATAAAGATGAAGGTAGAAGAGGAAGGGAAAAAACAAACTATAATAACGCATGAGTGAGTGAGTGGCGGGCAATGCGAGGGGGCAGTTAAGTAGGAGGGGTAGGTAAGGGTGTAAGAGGTCAGCCTAGTGAGAAATTACCCAGGGGAGAGGAGGGAGACGGGAAAGGTCAGGAGAGAGGAAAGGAAGCCAAGGAAGAGAGAGAGAGAGAGAGAGAGAGAGAGAGAGAGAGAGAGAGAGAGAGAGAGAGAGAGAGAGAGAGAGAGAGAGAGAGAGAGAGAGAGAGAGAGAGAGAGAGAGAGAGAAGGGATTGGAAGATAAATAGCACTGTAGCCACAAAGGTAAAGACAAATGAGAGGAAACTAACCAAGAACAAGACAGTCTGTGCAGATGAGTGCTCAGTGTTCATGTAAGAGGAATAAATGGATTAGTATTTGAACAGGTGAGCAAGGACAGGTGTAAAAAAACAGGGAATGATGATCAGATATGCGACAGGAGTGGCCGGGGATAATAAGATGTTTCAGATGATTGTAAGAAGTAAAATAAACACTGGAAGTTTAGCCGACATGAATCTGTTTTGTGTTCAGATTTTCAAATATGGACAGACAGGTGGCAAAATGTTAAATATAGATCGCACGGATGGCAAAGGTGACCAGGCGAAGAAATTATAATTTTATGGAACAATTAAATGAGCGGAATAGATAATTAGAGACTCGGCCACGTAACACCGGGGGGCCTTTTAGAAGAGGCGGACATTATCAGATCTAGAAAAAAAGGGGAATTAAAATCAATATTATAACTCGCGAGGAGAAGAGATAAATGTCTGAAGTGAATGTATTAAATGACTGTGAGGTTGGCGCAGAGTACAGGTGGGCGGGAGAAGGGCCAGGTGCTGTTGGGCGGAGCCGCGACCTGCATCCCTGCCTGTGTGTGTGGTCAGCAAAGGTCAGGAGGCCGCCGGGGCAACGTTGTTCATTCTGACAATGTTGCTTGGATAAAATTGTTTGTCTGTTCGACGTTGTTGTGGCGCACCACCTCCCCTTGTGTGTGTGTGTGTGTGTGTGTGTGTGTGTGCAATTCACCCACAGTCTTGAGGATCACGTGTTAGACTTGTGATCATGAGCTATATCCTCCCTTTGTGTATGTGTGTGTGTGTGTGTGTGTGTGTGTGTGTGTGTGTGTGTGTCGAGTGGAAAAGGCGGAGTGGAGGTGTGAGTAAAACACATACCTGTTGTACCTATGTGCGTGTGAGTTTTTTTTCTGTTTCCAGGAAAGTCTACGAACAAAATTATTTTTACATTTACATAAAGTTTTTAACATGAAGATTAAAATCAGTTTATAATATACCATTTATGCATGTTAGGATATGAACAAGAATAAGAATATGAATAGAGTAAGTTTTTCTCCTCCTTTACAGACATAAAAACAAACACCACGGCGCTTGTGTTAGCATGTTCAGTCCCCCGTGAAGGAATAAGTTATACATATTATAACAATAATTAATGGTGAGTCGAGGCAAATGAAGATATTGCGAATAAGACAATGGCGGCCTGAACTGATAAATCACTGCACTGCGACAACTGCCTGTTCTCTTGTTTATTTAAATAATTTTCCAACGACCAATCCGATCATTAGGAAGAATAATGACAACGCTTGCAAAGCCCATTAAACGAGAGAGAGGCGGAGCTAATCTGAATAATTAAAGTGAAGCAATAGCAGTGTCGGGGGGAGAACTTGAAAGGGCGGGGGCGGCGGGACGAGGAGGGGCGAGGTGGGTTGGGTGACGAGCGGAGGGGAGGGAAGGGTGGGGACGTGGGGGACAGCGGCAGACAGTAGGCGGCAAGCAAAGAAGTAGAGTATCGGCGCTGTGGACGAGCACTGAGGAGCAACGCTAATGAGGGACGCTCACTGATTGTGACTGGGAGGAATTACTTCGCGACTGAGGCATATATATATATATATATATATATATATATATATATATATATATATATATATATATATATATATATATATATATATATATATATATATATATATATATATATATATATATATATATATATATATATATATATATATATATATATGGACACACACACACACATTTTCTCTCACTCACTTTGGAGAGAGAGAGAGAGAGAGAGAGAGAGAGAGAGAGAGAGAGAGAGAGAGAGAGAGAGAGAGAGAGAGAGAGAGAGAGAGAGAGAGAATGGGTGGGAGAAGGGAAAAACTAAAACCAAGGTAAAATCCAGGAAAGAGATGAAATAAACGACAAATAAAGTCTTAGTCATTTCTTTCACTGGGCCGTGGCTGCACCTGCGTAAGGAAGAAAAGAAAAAAAGAATAAGAAAAAAAAATAATAATAATAAAAAAAAAAAACATCTGGACGGGGAAACATTCACAAGCACACATAACAGACGTGAGTATCATTCCGGAAAAGATACGAAGATGGAATTCCGAGGGTACTCACTCAGCTGGATGATGAAAAAAAAAAATTACTTAATCTCACATACCTAAGCTGAAATGCATTAACAGTATCAAAGTAATTATAGTTCCGTGCATATTTTAAACTGGAAGTCATCTTTGTAATGTATTCTGATCCCTTCCGTATCTCATCTCGGCGCAACGGACTGGATGGCTCAGAGCGTGTGAGGAAGACGCCGCCACGGATCCAAGCATATTTCTTTAATACTTGAAAATCCAGCGATAAGAGGAAAATCTTTGGCCATTAAGAAGATAAGACAATGATCAATAATGAGTGAAGAGGAAACTGAAGGAATTTTTAGATATTTGATGTGGAGAGAGAGAGAGAGAGAGAGAGAGAGAGAGAGAGAGAGAGAGAGAGAGAGAGAGAGAGAGAGAGAGAGAGAGAGAGAGAAAACTGAGAACGTCTACCATCTCAGCATCGAAAATGACACAGACTCCTTAGCTATTGTGATTTTTACTCCAACAAAATAAAATAATGATGTGCAAGTTATGAGTAAAATTTCTGAAAGGCAACCCGGACGTCAAAATAAGTGATCGCGTAGGCAAAATCTTTTAGCGTCCTCAGCTTCATTTTCGTTGAGTGAAACCACGCAGCGTGACTGAAATGGAAACGTATCATTACTTCATTAGCAGTCAAAGGGTCAGACCAAGTAGGGCATACGTGATGAGATGGAAAATAGGTAATAGCACCAACTTTTCTCGCTAATAGAGACGAATCTCTTTCAAGTAAATATATTTGTAATTCTCTCTCTCTCTCTCTCTCTCTCTCTCTCTCTCTCTCTCTCTCTCTCTCTCTCTCTCTCTCTCTCTCTCTCTCTCTCCGTTATAATATAATCATAGCATACTTTGACGTTGATCAATTGCACTGTGTACAAGTACTGAACTTGTGACCTTATTTACTTTGTGTGCATACGTGTCTGTGTGTGTGTGTGTGTGTGTGTGTGTGTGTAAGTGTAAGTGTGTATAAGTGTGTGTGAAGACAAGGCCATCCATCCGACCAAACGTGTGCTGCAGTGCGGAAAATAAGGTTAAATATCTTGCAGCTCGCCTTCCTTCTTGCCTTATAGCCGCGGTGTGTGCGTGAGCCGTGAAGGACCTGAGGGGACGCGTCGTGAGTGAGTCGCGAGAGACGAGCAAAAGGGCAGAGGAGGATTCCAAACGATGGATGGGACGGAGCTGGACTGCCTAGCGTGACTCCGCGCAGTAACTTGAGAGTCGATCGTCACACTGTCATGATTCAAGACGTGACCTTTATTTAAAAGCGATATTTATACGCTTACAATTGTGTTCGCTTCCCTGTCGTGTGTGTTAATAGATTTATGGAAGTAAGGGGATAAAAAAGTTTCATACGTATGCACATATCCACACGTTCTGCGGTACGAATGGTACGAAATAATTTGTTATCCCGTAAAATTCTCCACAAAACTTACGAGGAAATTAACATAACGATAGGATCTGTGGGGGAGGCTTGAATGCAGCATATGATTCTCGCTGCAACGGTGCACAGCGATTCCACGAAACCCTGAAAATCATGTAGTTTTACTTTTCTATTATTCTCTGACTAAAGGTTCTTCTTAAACTTAGATGCGGAGATGCAAATTCAAAAGGATAGGATTAAAAGACACCAATGATAGCAAACTGAGCGATTGTAAAAAGAAAAAAAAAATTTAAATCCCTGACTGTTTCTCTCTTTTGTCCATGAAAATCGTGTTTCTCTATTAAAATAAACATTAACAATCATTAACAGTTAAAAGGTTAAGTAGCCCTAAATCAACGCAATACCGTTTTCTGAAGGAAGTCTGGATGCCACATATGTTTCTCGCCGCAGTGTACAGTGGATAGGGAAAACGTGTCGAGCAGCAGGTACCTTTCGTTCTCATTGTGCGCACAGCCATACATTAGTCCCTCGGGTTACAGCAGCTAATGGAGAGCGGCAGTGAACAGACGTGCGGTGTAAGAAAGCGATAAGTAAGTGTAAAAACCTCTAAGAAAAATAACAGCATCCGTAATAAAGAGATTCAAAGGAAACAAAAGGGAAGGCTAAGCAACCGCATCGGAGAGAGAGAGAGAGAGAGAGAGAGAGAGAGAGAGAGAGAGAGAGAGAGAGAGAGAGAGAGAGAGAGAGAAACTGTGACCTCTCCGCTCCCACCTATCAAATCAACACGCCTACACCACTACAACACAGCAAGGCGTCAACACCAAACAAAAAAATAACACGACGAATCCAAAACAACGAGAGAAAAAAAAAAGTAAACACACATTAACACCGAGATACGACCAGGAACAAACACAGCAGCGACAATCACCACCACACATCTTTCCAACAACCAGCGCAGGGGAGACAAGGAACAAACAGCTTCACGACAAAAACAACAGCAGACGAGGCACTCGGTCTTGGCTCTGACAGGTGATCCTTCGGCGGTTCGTCCCAAAGAGCCTCGAGTGACCCGACCCTGCGATTTTTTATGAGCTCCCTAATTACTGGAGATGGCCACGGGAAGGCTGGTGAAAGCGTGGGTCTGTCTGGCCGCGCCGCCCCCTACAGCACCGCTATTCAGAAGCCACTCCGCCGTGTGCGAGATTTATGGGACGGTGAGGTGAATGGTGGCTGCATGGGACTGTGTTTAATGAATAACTCTGGTGGATGAAAGTCTAATATCCATAATAATGGGTCGCTGAGAAGGTGAAAGGGTGACTCGGTCCGGCAGGTGGACTACGCGAGGCACTGAACACCTCAAGGATGATAAACTTATTTGTATAAAATTGTAGGGCAGCGGTTCCCTGGGAAGTGTTACGCGGGACTCCTCGGATGGTCGGCCGGCGCAGGCTGGAGGTGAAAAGCAAACTGTCTGCTCTCACCTAGAAAACATAGATCGCACAGCAATTTACTAATCAACGCAGAGCAGAAAAAAAGGAACTAATGTCTACCATGTGGCGAGGGAAAAAGTTAATAATACATTTAAGCAGAAAATAAAAGTGGGGAATGTGAACATTAAATGCTGACTATTTGCTTGAACTGAAGCACGTGGTGGTTCTTGTGTCCGAAGCCCAGAAGAATTAAATAAACTACAAGACCACCAAGCGATAGCGAGTGGAAGGAAAGTGAAGTAAGAAAAGACAACATTGCTGACCAATTGGCCTTAACCTCTGACACTATTATCGTGAAATAATTAATTCTGGAGATAATGCAAGCACACAACCACAGCCCAAACTTGGCGTCGCGATGGGCTGCCTTGAACAGAGGAGCTCCACCTTGCTGCACCTGGCCGTGGAGGAGGAGGGGGAGATGCTCCACCGCAACACCAGCCTGGGGAGGGAGCATGGGGGCGTGTTGGGTCTGTAGGGGTGCCGGAGGAGGCTGGGAACTATATCACACTGACTCTCTGACTGGGTTTAACTAGAACAGCCAGGCAGGGTCCACTATACGCCCTCTCCTGTTGAGTCTCCAGTCTCTGAACTTGATTAGGAAACCTGTAGGGTATATTCTTACCGCGAAATTACAGGAGGGCTATACGTATTAATAGAAGTTCAGTTGTGAAAGGCATTGCGTCATCCAGCCATAACAAAAGCCACGTGACTTGCCATACATTCCGATTAAAGGTTGTTGTTAATGCATGAAATGGCTGGTGTTGTTGTAAGAAAGAAACACAATAATATGCCTGCCATAAGTTTCATTGTTCATTTTTTTTTCTTTCTTTCTTTCTTTCGTGTGTGTGTGTGTGTGTGTGTGTGTGTGTGTGTGTGTGTGTGTGTGTGTGTGTGTGTGTGTGTGTGTGTGTGTGTGTGTGTGTGTGTGTGTGTGTGTGTGTGTGTGTGCTTGACCACTTCTTGCCACCTGTCTGGTCAGCGGGGGCACCAGGGAAGGAGTGAGGATGAAGGGGCGGGTTTCCTCTGCACCTCCAGTCCCTCCCTCTATGTTGGGTCCCAAGAAGCAGCAAGCACCGATTCCTTCAACGGTGAACCTGCTGGTGCTGCCCCGCTCACTCCTTTCAAGTTGTCACCTAATGAGCTTGTATTGCGTCACACCGCAATAAAGAAGAAAAAAATAAATATATATCTCTTAAACATTTATACATTTTTTTTCAAAGCACTTACAATTTACGACTCCATTACACGAATATAGTAACGCAGACAAGACAATGAAACAAAGGCTCATTAAGAAACACTGAAAATATAATAATACACCACAAAATATCTCCCCTAGAATAATAGGAAATACAAACACCAATGAATACACTAACGATTTGTTTCAGTAAGACGCATATTTTAGCTCAAATTACTAAAAGAAAGTTATGTAGAAATATTCTAACAAATCATAACAAGCAAAGCAACAGAAAACGCGTTGCAGGTCTGAGTGTGCGTCTCCGCACCAGTCAATTACACAGAGGAAAAATGAACGAGACAATATATTACGTTCATTTATAAAAGAGAAACCGTGAGTATTTGTACTGAAAAAAATAAAAGGTCGCAGTACAGGATATAGATGTAAGTTGTCCTTAACAAGACAATTACAGATAATACACACATGCATGAATAAACAAATAAACAAATAACATATAAATATCAGACAACACATATTTACTCGATAAAAAAAAAAATCGTTGAGTGTCAGAATGAAGCAAATCAGAAGGTAACATAAATGAAAAAAAAAAAAAAACAGTTAAAATCACAATGCAAGACAACCACTGTGGCACTAAGCTCCGCGGCGGCGCCAGTGTGCGGGAGGAGGAAGAGGTGGCCATAATGAGTAATGCAAATGTGTGGCGGTAGGATTAGGCACCGCCACGCTATGTACGAGTGATAAATGGCTCACAACCTTACTGCACCTTCCCGTTCGTCATCCACCTATCCACGTAACCCTGAATCTCTCTCTTTCTCTCTACCCATCTCCTTTGATCTCCACATAGCCATCCCCCTCTTCTTCCATACCTTTCCTCTTTCATCCCTCTTCATCTTCCAGCCTCCTAAGCTCCACCTACCCTTCCATACCTCCATCCATCCTTCCCTCTCTTTTCTCTTCCTCCCCCCATCCCCTCCGTGGCTTTTCCCATCTGCTGTCTAAGAGAACGAACCGGTCGGCCTTGCGAAGGACTAAAAACATTACTTGAAGACCCCACGAATAGTTTATCTTGCCATCCAGCTACTTTTTGCTTAACTTGCGTCTATGCACATACGTATAAAGTTTGTATGCCTCTTTCTTTCTTTTTCTTTTTCTGTGCACATTACTCTTCGCTATTTTTTTTTCTCTCTCTCTCTTCTTACTCTGTCTAATATATTTTTTCTTGTGATAGGACTACGTGTTGCAGACAAAGAGAGAGAAAAAAAAGTTGTTTAGGATCTTAAAAAACATTTATCATAAAAAGGCTGAAGAAGTGAAGTGAATGAAGAGACGGAGGGAAAACGAAGGTAAAGAATGGAAATGAAAATACGAAGAATAAGTGAAAGATGGGGAAAAAAAGAGAGAATAAGTTATAAGAAATGTGAAAGTACAAGATGAGAGAGGAAGAAGAAAAAAAAATCTGAGACGAGAAGATAAAGAGAAATTTGAAGAGGAGGGAGAAAGAGAGGAGATTAAATGAGGAAAGTTAGAGCGCAAGAAAAGAGAAAAGGAGAGGAAAAGAGGACAAAACAATAAATATGACAAGAAAATAAGAGGATGGAGATGAAAATTGCCAAGGAGAGCCGACAAGAAAAGTGGAAAGACGAGATAGGAAGGTAGAAGATAGGGAATATAGTAGAGAGTAAAGGAGATGAGTAGAGAAGAAAAGAAACGAAAAACCTAGAAAAGAAAAAAACAAAAGCAGAGTAAAAATAAAAGAGATTAGAAAAAAATATGAGAAAAGAAAGAACCATAAAAGAGAGGAAAGGAAGGAGAAACACAATGATGATGAAAAAGAAAAGAAGAGGAAGAGAAGAATGGAGATGTAAAGAGAGGTAAGAAGAAAGAGAAGGGAGGAGGAAGGAAAGGGACATAATAGAGGAAAGGAAGGAGTAAGCAATAATTCTTCACGGCAACCTTGAGGATAAACTTGTTCTATCGCCCGGGACAAAGTTTTTCATCACTACATGGGACAAAAAATCTCGTTGATAGTCCTTTTTTTTTAAAATCTTCAATAAATCTTTGTATATAATGAAGTGTTTAGACTCGTCTCCTTTTTAAAACTGTTTGTCCGTTTGTATCATTATTACGTGTCTATTAGCTTGCCCGTGTGTGTGTGTGTGTGTGTGTGTGTGTGTGTGTGTGTGTGTGTGTGTGTGTGTGTGTGTGTGTGTGTGTGTGTGTGTGTGTGTGTGTGTGTGTGTGTGCTTGCATGCGTGCGATGTATTTTTTTCCCCTCTCCCCTCCAGCATAACTCGACCTCTTTACACTCTTCGGTAATTTGTCGGCGGAATTCAGACCGAGCTTTCTACTGCACAAGAGGCCGCTCCGCCCTTTTATCCCCGCCATCTCTGCACGCCATGCACTCCACCACACAACCGCTATTCCTATTTTTTTTTCTCTCTCTCTCTCCTCCCACTTTATAATACCGTACATTTTTTTCCCTTGTAAGTTCTTGTCTTCGTCATCTAGTTTAGTATTCGTCCGCTAGCTGGATCTCGCCGCCCTCCTCACCTGACCTCAGCGCGGCCCTTCCTCCTCCCGCGACCTCTTCTGAAGGTTTATCTCTCCCGCGGCTCACAACCACCATTTGGCCGACTTAAGCAAGATATACCGGCAGTGCCCCTGAGCCACCCGTGTGAGGGCACCAACTGGCTCTCCCTCCCTTTTCCTCATTCCCTCTCCCCTGCAATCTTGGCTTACCAACTTTTGCTCTCCTTCTTTCCATTGTCTTCCTTCGTGTTTTCCAAGAGTAATAGCGCACACAGCTGCCAGACTTCACAACCGGTTCAATGGCTCGCTCAAGAAAACCCAAGGAATGCAGTGAGCCTATAATACCTCTCGGAAATCCTTGGAACCATCTGATTATAGAAAACAGGTTTGATGGAAGCGTGATGCCGGCCAGTACAGGTGTAAGGGGATCACCTTGGTGTGGCGGGAGGCCGTTTGTTTATCAGTCTGCTTGGAATCACTGTCATTTTTACAAGACATGTTGCAGGATGATCCGTGTCTTTTATTCACAGACTCTTCAGTGGATATTATTTACATAAAGAATGAAGGATTTTTACATGCATCCTTATCCTCACCAATTGCTTATCAGTCTAGTGTCATTATTAGCCATTCTTGCTTATTCCCAAAGTGTTCTTTCAGTTATATATGTAATGGTGATAAGGTTTTTATGTTAACATTCTTAGCTTTCCAATTTGTTTCATAAATCCTGCTGAACTCACTGTCATTATCATCAGACGTGCTGCAGACAAACACATCCTTCATACCTCCAACAAGTCTTCCGATATAATGGGATGGCTTTTTACACACATCTTTAGTCTCACAAATATAAACTAACACCTTCACGAGGAGCAAAGACCAACGTGAGACCAAAACGACTGACTGGCAGAGGTACGTGCTTTTCCTGACAATGGCCGGCCCTTGGAAGACTTTTTGTACCTTTATATTTATTGTACAAACATCTCACGTGTGCTCAAACAAATACTGAATCATCATTTTTGGTTAGGGCAAATACTCACTTCCCCGCCTCGTGGAAGCGTTCGTGAGATTTGGTCAATTATTAGAAACGAAGGTCTTTCTCTCGCTTCTGCTCTTCACCCCCTGCATCCCATTCCGAAATACACAAAATTAAGCGCAAAAATTTCAACGGCACTACCTCTGATTCCGCGAAAATTAATTTGTAATGAGCACTTATCCCATTGCAACATTGAAATAGGCATCCTGCAAACGAGAATTCATGGGAAACTCTGCAGGCTGTTCCCGCACGTCAATCTCCTTCGTTCACAGTCTCCCAGCACGCGGTAATCTGGCGACACACTTCCTGACTTTCTGCAATGAATCGCTGTTTCACCACAAATTTGCCATGTCACAGCAGTTTCTCGATCGTCACCCTTCAGCCCACATACCTTTTCCCCTTCCCTTCCCTCCCGACTCCCCACCAGCCTCCTACCAACTCCCTACTCCTCTACTCCTCTACTCCTTTTCACACTCCAAAACTCCCGCGCCTGACGCCAGCTTTTCTTCTAGGGAAATACAAAACCGCAAAAGTGACGTGAATGAGGCTTTACTGAGAAAGAGACAGCTGAAATGACAGAGGGAAAACAGTGATGGGGATGATGGATAAAGGGGTATTAAGTGGCTTGAGAGAGAGAGAGAGAGAGAGAGAGAGAGAGAGAGAGAGAGAGAGAGAGAGAGAGAGAGAGAGAGAGAGAGAGAGAGAGAGAGAGAGAGAGAGAGAGAGAGAAACGATCTTACTATCATAGAATTATTACAATCATCATACTATTATTACTATCATTACATGCTGATACATTCCTACTGCTACCACCACCACCACCACCATCACTACTACTACTACTACTACTACTACTACTACTACTACTACTACTACTACTTCTATAAAAATGGCCTCTCTCTAAATGTGATATAAGAACGAGAGGAAAGAAAAGAAAAAAAAACAAGAATAAAAACAGAAATTTAAAAGCTTTTCCCCGTCATTTATTTTGTAAGAATGTAAAATATTCAAGACAACGGTTCCCAGCCTTCCTCTCTCGTTATTATTATTTTTTTCTAGCAACCTTTTACCATACGCAGGTAAGACGAGGGCATGTAGGTATTTTAATTACCATTCTGCTGCTACTTACTATTACTACAGACACTGCTACGTGCTACCACCACCACTGCCACCGCCACTATTGCTACATCTACTGCTGCTGCTACTACTGGTGCTGGTGCTGTTACTGGTGGTATTGGTGCTACATTTACAATTACTACTGCTGCTACTACTATTGCTACTGTTGTCAATATCAGCGTTGCCTTTACTATTACTGTTACCTGTACTACTTCTACTACTACTAATACTACTACTACCACTTCTAATAGTGCTGCTACTATCAGGACTAGTTGAGGAAAACACATCCACAACGAATACTAATATATAATTCGGGATGCGCAGCCGTGTAAGCTGATATATTCACAATGAGTCCCTTGCTAATTGTGGCTTCAACCAGTATGGCAAAAAAATAACATACAGACATGCTTTACATATTGGTGGTTACTTTCACAATGGGGTGTGTGTTAAGGGCGCGGTGGGGGAAGAAGTAGCAAGTACGTAGCTGCTTCCTTGACAAAAACCACACCACCTAGATTCACCTTACTATTCCTTACGTCTCCCGCTTCCCCCATACTCACACACACACACACACACACACACACACACACACACACACACACACACACACACACACACACACACACACACACACACACACGAACAACGTTTGGAAACACAGGGAAAAAAATACATCACACAATGTCAGACATTCTTATATAAAGTGATAGTAAGCGGAAGACATTCTTGTGCGCCATCCACTCAGTTCACAGCTCACGCCCTTGCGCCCGTCACCCAACGCCCATCACCCACCGCCCATCACCACGAGGGCTCCGTTCTTCGTAGCCATCCCAAGACCCGTTTTTTTTCCTGTTTCTTCCCGTTTCCTCGCCAGTGAAAGTCAACGGTGATGTTCTGCAGTGATCGGCCTGGGGGAGGAGAGCCGGGTGGGGGCGCCGCGGGATGGCACCGAGGGGCTGTGATGGACGATGGCTGCACGATATTCCAGAGGGCTGGTGCGCGCCGCTGGGATCCGGTATTGTCGATGCGGCGGGGGCGTGGAGGGTCAACTGGGGTCAGGTTAGGAGAGCAAGGAGGAGGCTAGCTATTCGCTTTTTGATAAATCCGTTTTTATCCCTACCTCGCTTTTGGCCAGACCACCTATGAGCGCCGCAGAGGTCAGGTCAGGTCGGATAGTCTGCCGGGGTCAAGGCGGGTGAGGACTGTGACGGAGAGGTTTATTATAATACCGCACTGCAGGAGAAATTATTTCGTCAGAGGTTGCGAGCAGCAGACTCAGGTGGAATGGATGTGAGTGAGGGGCGGAGAGGTTAGAGGAAAGTGGAGGGGTGAGAGGAGCTGTAGGGAAAGGAGGGGAGAAGAGGCGGGGATCAGAGAGGCTGGAGTGACTAGAAGGGCTAGGTGTGTGGGAAGGGGTAGGGGAGATGGAGGATGAGGGGCGAGGCTTGAGTCACGGAGTAGAGCGAGGTCGCCGGGGACACCGCGGTCGAATCTCTTGTATCGTCTTCTTAGGACTGACGCGGTAGTGAGCGTGCAAAAAAAGTGACGGCTTGAAGTAAAAAAGAGAAGTCATGGAACGAATCTTTGCTCTGTGTGTGTGTGTGTGTGTGTGTGTGTGTGTGTGTGTGTGTGTGTGTGTGTGTGTGTGTGTGTGTGTGTGTGTGTGTGTGTGTGTGTGTGTGTGAGTGTGTGTTTACCAGCCTGTCCATCAGGTCCAAGAGAGCACAAAAGTGGAGCACGCAGCCACACACACCACCGCAACACACTGAGGAGCATCCAGCGGCATGCGAGGCGAGTAACCTTTATTACGAGCAATGGCACGGTTGTGAATCTACCCGAGGAGAGTTCTCAGAAGACGACGTGACAATGGAAGTCCCTGACATTCTTTCCCTGTCGTCCATTCCTTTCCTCGGCGCAGGGAAGAGTCGCCCACACGTCACGCTACACCAAGACCGAAATTCCCTCTCTCCCTCTTCCCGGCTCTCCCAGACGTCTCCCTCTCCCAGAAGCTGCTGATGGATGATTGGCTATCTGACGTGACCTCTGGATCGAGCGAGTCAAGCCCCCGAGACACGGACACGGGTAATATATGCACCGCACCGGAGGCCACATTGGATTTTACTCTCGTTTCCCGTGTTTGTTTGGATCGGATTCAAGTCTCGTATTGGGAAATATGTAGATGTAAACTGCGTGACACTAATTTAATAGCGAGTGTACTTGTTAAATACCATAAGAATACGATAATTCTCTCTCTCTCTCTCTCTCTCTCTCTCTCTCTCTCTCTCTCTCTCTCTCTCTCTCTCTCTCTCTCTCTCTCTCTCTCTCTCTGATAAGGCGTTCAGGTATGGGCATAAAGCGACATTCTCTATACAACATCTCTATTCCAATCATAATACGTCGTTATGCCGTGAAATAAACCCCTGACTGCAGTCCTTCGGTGCAGCGGCGCAACCTCGGCCAGGACCAAAGTGCAGCGTCACCTCCTTGAATTAAGCATCCGCTGCGACTGAGATATAGCACCAAGATTGCTTGCTTCCATTTACTGCTTATTTTCATTGATACACCACCTGCCCTGGCGGTGGAGGCCTCGAGAGCTTGTATTTCCTTGTAAATCTCATTCTCTCTCTCTCTCTCTCTCTCTCTCTCTCTCTCTCTCTCTCTCTCTCTCTCTCTCTCTCTCTCTCTCTCTCTCTCTCTCTCTCTCTCTCTCTCTCTCTCTCTCCTGAAAAGTAATTGATAATGGAAAGTATTCGAGATAAGTCACTAGAAAAGATAGACACATGATATTTAGAAAGAAATACGAGAATAGTGCAGAAGGACGAGGAGGGAGGAAGGTGTAAGACGCAGGTGGTGTTGCCGTGGCTGCCAGCCTGCCTCTGGGGGGACAGGCTCTATTAAGGTCAAGCTCATAACTCTTGACCGAGGTCCTTTCCTCCTCAGCCCACTTATTAACGACCACTGCAGGGACCATCACCTAGCCTTGCCTCGCCCCGCCCTGCTACGCCCCGCTACGCCCCTTCCTCTGTGCCCAATATTTCTTGACTGAGCGCTTTCCCTTCCCTGACAGTTTACAACACGGCATTCTTATTTTTTCCTTTTCTTTTTTTTTTTTTTCCAGTGACACAACCGTTTATGTCCAAAATCATGCTTGCACTTTCATGAACGCTGGAATCCCACTGTCATTCCATACAGTATCACTTCATATGCTTGGTACGTACATTGGAATCTATAAACAAGCTACTGAATCCCCGTGCCGCGCCGCACACGTCACCCTGGGGCCGGGAGACGCACAGCTTATGAGTTTCGCACAATTATGCCATCAATCACCCGCGGAGAGATGGCTGGGCCTCGACAGTCTAGTCACGACCTTTGACGCCCAGGGCCACGAGGAAGACGTGACGCGCAGCAAACAACTATCGGCGGGCGAGGAGTGAGGAAGATGTTCGGTAACACTCGGCGGGATGGAGGCGATGTCTATTAGAAGAGTGTGGTGCGGATGTCATTCAATCAAGCCCGGAAGATGGTGAGGCGGCAAAGTCACATCCGTAGGGATGGTCGCATCGCCTTGTTGTCACACCACTGCCATAATTTATGTGGGAATTAAACACTCGTAAATCCTCCACGTAACCTTCAGTACGCTGCGAAGCCGGCAGATAGGCCTTAAGAGCAGCTTCTCGCCTACAGTACCTCAGCACGATCCTTATTTGGGACTAGTACATTTGCTTCATCGGTAGACACACAGATAGTTAGAGGCAGGGATTAAATAGATACTCAGTAAAGGGAACTATTTTCATTCAAGTCCGCTTCACTTAGTAACTCCAACCTCCCTTGTGGTTTCATTATATTAAAAACACGAGTTACAAAACACTACAAGTCCAATAAAAAAGTTAATAAAACCACTGAATATAGCTTTACAAACAACAGGAAACTGCCACAATAGATAGGTAATAATAGTGATAATAGTAACAATATATGATAACCCCTTAACCACTGTATTTTCTGAAACTAAGAGCGCGTTTTCTCTCGTTTTTGCTTCAAACAGGTGGATTTCACGGAACTACGGCGCCGCGAGGAAAGAGTACGAGTGAGGAAGTATAGCACGCCAGGCACAGGAATCGATGAACTCTTGCGGTTGAATATGAGCTACACAAGGGAGGGTTCCACGGGGAATCACAAGTATGGTGAGGGCAAGACAGCCTCACCTGTGGCTCATTGGCAGTAAATTGGGGTCAAAAGGTGCAGCAGGTGGAATATCAGTAAAGCAGCGTGAGACAAAGGAGTGACGTGCATGGGGGACAGGGAAAGGAGGAATGGATGATGAAGGAAAAGAAAAAGAAACGTTGGAGAAAGAATGAAAGACGGAGAGAGAGAGAGAGAGAGAGAGAGAGAGAGAGAGAGAGAGAGAGAGAGAGAGAGAGAGAGAGAGAGAGAGAGAGAGAGAGAGAGAGAGAGAGGAGAGGTGATGAAAACAGGTTAAAAGGTCGCGTACGTACAAAAGTTTTCCATCCATTTCGAAATATTAACTTGAACAGACTTTTGTATTCCCGTCGAGTGCATGCAGAACAATATACATTTACATGCGACAAACTGCAACTACACGAAATAATGACGTACGCTTTCTTTACATTAACCTGGACTCTGTATTTTAATGGAGTGTGTGGAAAGCAATACAAAGTAGCCTGCGTTAGAATGCAATTATATAGTGGCGATGCACAGTACTAGTGACAGGATCTGCTCTCCTTTCCTCGTGGCAAAACAACGCTACATAATGGGCACACCTGGTCACAACATCTCCGGGTGTGACGCAACGTGCACTACTGACCTCGAAAGCTAGTACATGACATTGTGTTGTGGGAAGGACCTAGCTATGTTTCCGCTCACTAAGTACGCCAGCAAGTGAAGTATTATTGAAGACCCTTATTACTTAAAACAGAAACACTTACGTAACTCTGGAATTAACTTTTACCGACCAAGAAATGTAGTACCCTCTCTCTTGCGACTTTATATTGCAGATGTGTAATATGATATGAGGAAACCTGAGTAAATGGCAAGAGAAGTCACGATGGGTATTGTCTCCCCATCCTTCCTATAATTTGACTGGATGAAGGAGGAGGAGGAGGAGGAGGAGGAGGAGGAGGAGGAGGAGGAGGAGGAGGGCAAGCATGAGGAGAAAAATAAAAAACAAAAACAACTGCAAGTACAAAAACAGGCAGATAACTATCTAAATTATGGAGAAGAGCAACCACCAGCAGGAGACAACAACAACAAAAACAGCAACAACAACAATAACAACAACGACAACGACCACCACCAAGCACGCATCGAACTGAATTACAGGGAGGAATAACTGTCTGCAAATAACTGGGTTTCCCACAATTATCTTTGTAACCAACACTGACATCCAGCTATAAACAAGTCACTCCCAACCGTGTGTTACGCTTCCCTGGGGCAGCAAACGCGTCACCACAGCCACGTTCGACGGACAACTGAATAGTGCATATACATGGGATTTTAAGAACTAAGATTTGCCACTCACACGCACGCGCACACACACACACACACACACACACACACACACACACACACACACACACACACACACACACACACACACACACACACACAAAATAAATAAATAAATTAATTAAATAAATAAGAAAAAGGTGGATTAAATTTCTATATATTTCTGTTATACGAAACTCTTGCAACAAGTAAAGCCGGGCAATGCGACATTAACATTTACTTGACAACGTTTATTGGTCACAGAAAAAAGAAAGCCATGTGATTTCACATGTAATGATAGGCAACAAAAAAGCACGGCAGGATGGTTTAAGGAGGAAAACGCACATCACACGATGATAAATATAATGATAAAAGTGCACTAATTAAACTTTGGGATTAACAAATATTAAACTATTTCATCTAAAATATATAAGAAATTATGCAAAAAACGGCAAATTTCAACAAAAGTTATGCATTTCATGTAGAAAGCGTGAAGAGGACGCTTCTTTGCTCCAAATTTGAAAAACAATCAGAATTAAGAGAAGAAAAACCTTGACAAATACACTTCAGCGAATGAAAAAAAAAACTTGACCAGAGTTTAGAAAGCTATTGAAAATCATAACCAATAATAATCAATTTGATGATAATCAATTTCACACACACACACACACACACACACACACACACACACACACACACACTACATTATGCATTACCAAACGATTATCGGTTGATGCATTACTTTTCGTTAAACAAAGCTACCCTCCTTGAGTCAGCATCGTCAATAAATGTTGCCAAAGAAAAAAAAAATGTACAAGAACAGAAACACCACCACGCGGACGCACTCGCCCGAAACAGGAGCCGCACACACTAACGGGAGAAGGAATCATCGAAAGGTTATCATCGCTGCGGAACGGAATGATAATGGTATATAATAAGCGTAACATTAATGATAAAAACGACAAACAAAGCTTTAAATAGCCTGCGGCGAGACTTGAGGTAGTGGCGAGGGGGAAGGAGGGTACAGGCGACAAGGTCAGTACAATCTAATACATGTAATTATGACTCCCTGCACAGAAACCACCACCTTAGAGGGATTGCAGAGGCGGGCGTCACCACCAGCACACACCACTTCGGGTACCCATCAACAGTCGCGGCGCCACAACCCAATACCTTCTCGGAAATGCAACGCTAGTCTCAAACATTACAGCTATCACCATCTTAAATATTTAGCTTCATTGTCGACAAGAAATTTAAATAAAATGTCTCTCTTTCTTCTCAGTCTGGTCTGCTAAGCACCATCTGGTCATCAAAACATACCAAGACTCATACAACACCGCCAGAACACCAGTAAAGCCGACATACACATCTTCCGAAACACCCATAAGGCACGGTGCCCCCTAGCCTGGCCTCCGCATCCTCACTCTACCACCTGCCTGGGCCGCACCGTGAGAAGCGACGGCGTAACCACTTGAGGGCACCAAACAACAGGCGTGTTGGCAGCAGGTGAAAGTTTAGGCGTTGCGTAATGACTTCCTCCAGGATGCTCTGGCCTTGGGGAGAGGGACCGCTGCGCCCTCCTTCCCGCCTTTTTCCTCCTCCTCTTTCACGTTCTCCCTTCTTTAGGCGTCCCTTTTTTTTATGTTATTTACCTATTATTTATTTTTTAGTGCAATTATGGGCTCTCTCTCTCTCTCTCTCTCTCTCTCTCTCTCTCTCTCTCTCTCTCTCTCTCTCTCTCTCTCTCTCACACACACACACACACACACACACACACACACACACACACACACACACACACACACACACACACACACCAAAACATGTTTCTAAGGCGTCGAATGGACGAGTCCGCCTTACTCATGCGATCCACGTGCTCGTTATTCACCTCGTCTCTTCCGGGAATCAGCATCGCTATGCTCGGTGGAATCCCAAGAGCCGAGGAGGTTTGTTGAAGTCATGCCGTGATGATGAGGCAAAAAACCCTGACGCTCCTTAATTATTTCACTGCAGAAGTACGTGTTCTATCAAGCGCTGTATTTTCAAGGTAAGGAAGATAGTCTAAATGCGTCTGCGGTCACAAAATATTAGAACAAAGAAGAAAGTGAGAATTCTTCAATAGATATATCGAAGAAAATATTCTTGCGTACATCAGAAAACATAAAATGGTGTTTTTCGATGTTATGGAGGCGAGGGAAGAATGGGGATCAATCATTACGACATCACATCAACAAGCTACTGACGGCGCTAAATCCAGCCGCCATCCTGCTGCCACCAGCCTCCCACCCCTTCACCAGCCATCCATCACAGCAGCGCGGGCGGGTCACGCTCTCGTAAATAAGGAACATAATCTCTGGACTTACCGAGGGCCGATTATCACAAGGTAGTATTAGGAACCTCGAAGACACAACAAACAAACTGCGTACTTTCACCCCCGAAACTACGGCGGTGGGAAGATGGCTCGCGGCCTTACCTGCGCAGGGAGAGAGAGAAAAAGAGGCATTAGCATAAATATAAAAGAGGGGAACATGGAAGATGCCTACCACATCATGTTCCTACTCATGTCCTCGGTGATACATCAGCCTTCGTGACAGCTCCCGCTAACGCCTCCGACAGCTCGCCATACCGACCAATCCGAACTCCCAATTTCATCTTACCTCACAATGGTCTGCATACTTCGGGGCTCATCTGACAAAAAGAACCTTAATTGTATCGCACTAATCCAACTAGTTGATGGAAGCTAGATAAAAAAAAAAATAAATAAATAAATAAAAAATGGAAAGAAAAACGTGAGGTCTGTGGCTTTATCGAAAAAAAAAAAATTACAGCAAAAAATTAAGTTCAGGTTTTGAATCGCATCGCAATTCCTCATTTAAAGGCAGAGTGCGAGTGGTAAAAGAAAGAGATGGAACAGTGTGTCCAAGAGGCTGTGTGTGTGTGTGTGTGTGTGTGTGTGTGTGTGTGTGTGTGGATGGGTGGGTGGGCAGGTACGGGAACACACACACTATCAGAACGACAACGCAAAAGTATGCACAATAAAATTAAAGAAACATTAATCTAAGTCTCGAAAACAAGAGTGTATAAAGAAAGAGAGAACCAAAAATATAACAGATGGAGCCATTTTCAGTGTCTTACTCTGCTTGCTCGGCTCACTACCGGTGGGTCTGCGTTGCCACACTAATTGGGGAGTCGGGCAAGTTAAGTCTGTCCTTATATGACTACCACGCTCCCTTCACCATGTCAGGGAACAGCGGCGCGGAGGATCATGCACGTAATTGCCTTAATCTCTCGTCCACCGCTGGAAACGAACGAGTGGCGAACAAAAGCAAGTGCTCAGCGTATTAATATAAAAATAAATGTATAGCAATTACTACGTGATCTGATACATCATACACGTTGCTCGTCTGCCTGATTACAAAGAAAGGCCTCCTTGTTAGGCAAAGCTTATAATTATTGCAGGATACAGTTATTAGCTTTTGTGCGAGTCTAAGGAACCATGATCGAGGGAGGAAAGAAATATATGTAACAAACCTGAGAGAGAGAGAGAGAGAGAGAGAGAGAGAGAGAGAGAGAGAGAGAGAGAGAGAGAGAGAGAGAGAGAGAGAGAGAGAGAGAGAGAGAAAATTATTTCCTTGTTTGTCCGCCATTGATTAGCTTACATCAAGGCAAGAAGGAACATGATTAAAAAGTTAAATCACGCAGTCTAAGGGACTTTTATGCAGATGACAAATCCATCAGTACATTCCATAGGGCGTCAAGGAATTTAACTCAATACTTGTACTTATACATGTACTGAATACTTCATTTGGTCTTCATATTTAAAATAGGGATAAAAAAAAAATAATACATTGGAAGAGAAATACTTTAACGCAAAACACTCCGTTACATCTACACATCCTATGTCTACAGGAAGGTATAAAGTTTATCTTGAAAACCAAACTAGTAGATAAGATACAAGTTTACCTGACACCTAAAGAAATAAAGTAGCTAAACAAGGAGATAAGTTATAATTTTACGATAGTTTTAAAAGAAAGTACTTGATTAGACAAAAATAAAAGAAAAAAAAAAGAAAAAAATATAATCAGACAACAATAAAAGTAACGCATATCATTGGCAAAATATAAGTTCTCTTACTAACTACACAAATAAATAATAGTTTACATAATGCAAAAATGACGCGAAAAAAATTTTACCAGATGCTTGCACAAGAAGATAAAGTTTACCTGATAACTCACTAAGGAGATCAAAGAAAAAGTTACCATGATAACAAAAACAAAAGGTAAAATGTTGTTTATCTGATAACGAAGCAATGAGACAAAATAAAAGCTTTCATTTCATAACCAAACAAGGGGATAATATGAATTTACGTAATAACTATGCACAGGAAGTTTACCTGATACCTTCACAAGACGGTGCAACGTACTACGTAAGTCTATGCCACCGCTACCACTGTATCACCACTTTTAACCATATGGCATTACTATAAACACTGTAACCACATGCCACTGTAATTATACACCACCAGTCGCCATCAACCACGAGTACCATACAACCAACAACTATATACCGGCACATAACTATACGGCATCACTATTAATCATTAAGACCACAGCCACTGTTAAGCACACACCACCAGAGTCCCCATCAACCAACAGCACTGCACCACCAGTCGACGCTCACTGTATGCCTCACTTCCGCCACCACCTGCACGTCCACAAAAACTGGTCCGTGACAATTTCAGGTTCCGACTCTGAGCGATGGTAAACAGCGGCACATGACCTTGTCGGGGAGGGGAAAAAACAACTGGGAAAAAAAAATAAGGTCGTCGGGGTAAAAATGTTCTCACGCGCAGCGAAGCTAAATGTTAAATGAAGTTCTGAAATGCATTAACTCCAGGCCGATGGGGAGAAATTTCATCAATACTTACAAACGTTACAGTTCTGACCTTATCATATTTGTTTTTCTTGCGAATCATGTCACTCACACACACACACACACACACACACACACACACACACACACACACACACACACACACACACACACACACACACAACACACACACACACACACACACACACACACACACACACACACACACACACACGGTAAAATAAACAATACCACGATATTACGCCTCGGACAAAAAGTCAGCACACTTCCTGGGGCGTCGCGGCAGCCGCAGCGCCACCAGGAGCGTCAGCAGCAGCAGCAGCAGCGGCGGCCGTGGCTCAATAACGAGCCGGTGCGAGATTTTCCCAGCCACTTGCGGTTACTTCTGTGGTCCCGACCTCCCTCCACCCTCCCTCGGCCGCACCGGAGCACGCCCCAAGCCTCACCTGCACTGATCGGCGGCCCTTCAAGGCATTTTCTCATGACGCGTCTTGATTGCTCAGTGTTACCTTGGTGTGTGTGTGTGTGTGTGTGTGTGTGTGTGTGTGTGTGTGTGTGTGTGTGTGTGTGTGTGTGTGTGTGTGTGTGTGTGTGTGTGTGTCCATCTTCTAGGCTGTAATTACGCAGCATCCTTGCCTGGGAAGAACAAATAGATAGTGAGGAAAATAATCTAGTCACTTGTCGTTTTACAATGGAATCACGGATTTTCCCAAGGTCTTTTTAGTGTACGAGTATTCTTGTGAGTTTCCATGTTCCTCTCTAACGCATGTGTCAATAATGAAGCAGCTTGGGAAGAGGAAGCCGACCTGCACCACGGCACTTGTTACGAACGAGTCCTTAACCTCCATAGAACATTCTCCTCCACACCGGCTGCCCAACACACGCACACCACAACCCCTTATTACCATACGGCAGGTCATTAGGGCACGAGTATTTGGCAAGATGATAAGTATAAGTCACCACACTGCTGATCATTATTTGACATTTCTGCCGCTGAGTCAGTCAGCAGCTCCAGCACCTGAGGCAGTCACGTCCTCCTCGGTCGTGCGTCGCCGATCAATTCAACGACTGGTCAGCCATCCGAAACTAAGCAAATATCGCAGTTTTTGCTCCAAACACACTGCATGGTCAGGGAGTCTGTCTGCCTCGCCCACGTCAACTCAGATGAGGAAAAGCAGGTCAAGAGACTGACGCTCTGGAGGTGTCAAAGAAGCCTGGCCTAGAGTGACCACTGACATCAGTTCAACCCATATAAACATTATTACTTTTTATAAAATATAAATGTAGTAAAACAAAGCAAATTATTATTAATATTTAGAACATCAAACTAAACTTCTAAACTGAAAGATGTATCCTGTTTTGTCTTGCTTTGTTTTCGTGGGGGAGCGGGAAGAGGCATATTTTCATATATCTTTCAATGCATAAACTAGCAAGTATTTCACAATTTTTAACTGAACAACATAAATAATCAAGTCTGAAGCTGAAATAGATGCATCAGCAATATAACTACAAGTCAAAAGTAATTAAAATAAAAAGTTGTGCCCGAGGTGAGTGTGTAGTACTGGCGAGGCGCCAAGAGCCTCCCGAAAGCGCCACAATGGGTGATAAACAAATCACCGGCGCATTAAATCTCCCGGGGCAGCAAGAGATAGAGAGAGAGAGGCGCGCCTAAGCCGCCTATCCTTTGGAATGAACCTAAATTCTCTCACTTAAATTATGAAATCTTCTAAAGGAAGAAAAACCTGTCTAATGTTAGTAACACGAGTAGGCAGAGGCCACAGCGCCCAACTGCCAGCATCATTAACCTCCGGCAACCACCGCCTGGGATTCTCTCCGCAGCATCACTTAACGCTCCCACTGCCATGCCGGGAGGCTCTCCACGCATCCACTTACTCTTCACAGCATGCTTAGTGATGCTCGGTGGAAATATTAACACCAACATAGACTTCAGGCAGGATAAAGTTACCGGAGTGAAAGTATTGGCGGTAGACAAGACTGGCCAGCAAACACAATGTCGCCGGGTGAGACAGAAGCACCTTGATGACAACCTGTGCAGTGTTACCAATGACCTTTACGCCTCGCTGACACAAAGGCCAAGTCTCGCGGCCACCCCGCAGGTATGACGCTGCCCAGAAAATGACATTTGGATTCCAAACCGTCAGAAAGGTAAGCTACTCACACACGCGCTCGCACGCACACACACACACACACACACACACACACACACACACACACACACACACACACACACACACACACAGACACACACAGAGGCAGGCATCCCGGTGTCTGTTTACGTCTCCTGAGCATGATTGACAGTTTTGGTGGGGATAAAACTCAGTCTTTTGCACCAGTCAAGTAGGACGAGAAGGTTACGCTCAGACTAGAGAGAATGGTCAGTCATCGTGTGTGTGTGTGTGTGTGTGTGTGTGTGTGTGTGTGTGTGTGTGTGTGTGTGTGCGAACAGGCGTATGTAGGTGACCGGTGTAGTTGGCGCAGTGAATTGAGGTTATGATTTTGGCTTTTACAGTGCACTGGATAAAGGTATACGAAGAAAAATGAAAATCTCATGTCCTCATTAAGAACTTGCCCTTAATTAATGATTGGAAGTGAAAGAGAGAGAAAAAAAAAATCATAAACAGGAAACAAATGTAGCAAAGATAAAACCTTTTCCTTTCTTACTACTTGCCGGGTGATATTTATTAGGAAAAAAAATAATAGAGAAGAAAACCGGAGTCATTATGAATGTGTGGCTGTCGATATGTGAGTAGGAGGCAGGAGGGAGGCAGGAGGGTGACGGGTCGAGGCAGAGTGAGAAGGAAATAGCCGAGTGTGTTGCAAGTCATGAGGGGGAAGAGAAGGGGGAGAGTGACTCGTCAAGGGGCACAACGCCCTCCCTCTCCCCCCACACAAAAATCAGCACAGCCTCCCTTTGTTTTCCATCACAGCTTTTCCCCACTCAGGTCTCTCACGCGTACTCTACTGCCTCATTTGTCCAGACTCAACGATTGCATCACTTTTCATCACTTTCCACGCTCAATGGCCCTTTCCTCCCTCCCATCACGACTTTCCCCTATTACCTGAGCGCGTCATCTCGTCCTGTGCTGGTCTCCGTTACGTCACAGCGCCGCTAGCGGAGCGTGGAGGGCCTAAAACTGTCTTGTACTGAGAATTAACCTCGATGACCCTCAGAGCGGCAGCCGGCTCCCTCTACTCCATTTTCGGCCGCACTGGCTTGGAGTCGCCCAATTACGTGGCCGCCAGATCCACCTGCACTACTTTTGGATAGTGGTATCGCACGGGGCTCCGATGTCGACATGAGGTGAAGGAATGCGGAGGTGTAAGAATGCGCTTTTTCCCCAACACGACATACAGAGACGGTTTTTCTCGGTACTGTACAAATAGGCAGATTCAAGTAAAACAGAAGCACGTGTACATCAGGCAAACATCAGCGCGCATACGATAAAATGCACGCACAGCTGTATGTAGATAAGGAACAAAAGATAAAATACTCAAGAACATCCGAAGAGAGTCATCGGAAATTTTGTATCTTCTTACCTCGGGAATCCACGCCGCCCCGCCCTGCTCTTCACTCCTCCTCCTCCTCCTCCTTCTCCCCGCTTTTATACCGTTGCTTGACCCGCGAGGTTAGACGTGTCGCCGGCGGGGAAATTGATATTCTCAAGATAAGTAACTTCATTAATTGTTGCTCTATATTTCCAGCTGAGACATGACTGCTGTGTGTGTGTGTGTGTGTGTGTGTGTGTGTGTGTGTGTGTGTGTGTGTGAGAGAGAGAGAGAGAGAGAGAGAGAGAGAGAGAGAGAGAGAGAGAGAGAGAGAGAGAGAGAGAGAGAGAGAGAGAGAGAGAGAGAGAGAGAGAGAGAGAGAGAGAGAGAGAGAGAGAGAGAGAGAGAGAGAGAGGAGATAGTGGGGAGGGAGGGATGACCAGGCAAGCAGGCAGACAGGCAGGCAGACAGACAGACAGACAGACAGACAGACAGAGACAGACAGACAGACAGACAGACAGACAGACAGACAGACAGACAGACAGGAGGGAAAAACAGAAAGAGTGGATAAGAGAACTTGAAACATAATGCAGTAAAACAGACGGTGAACTACAAAAGCTTGCAATTAAGAGAATTTCCTCTCCGCGGAAAGTCAGACATTTGGACATGGAGAGAAACGGACAGGCCAGAAAATTCTCTCTCTCTCTCTCTCTCTCTCTCTCTCTCTCTCTCTCTCTCTCTCTCTCTCTCTCTCTCTCTATATATATATATATATATATATATATATATATATATATATATATATATATATATATATATATATATATATATATATATATATATACATATATATATATTACATATAATTTGAATTAGCGGAATATATATATATATATATATATATATATATATATATATATATATATATATATATATATATATATATATATATATATATATATATATATATATATATATATATTCCGCTAATTCAAATTCACGTTTGAGAAAATTTGGATCGGAAATGTTCCTGCGTGGTATCATGCATTAATTAGTTTCATAATATCAGAAATCGTTGCCATGAATACTCAAGCTCTATATTTTAATCTCAGGAAAGTCTGTACTAATTTTCTCTCTATTTCGAAGCACAACGTATGTCCCAACTCTGACCCCCTACCGACACACGCATTAAAATAAGATGGCTTCCACATTATCATCACTGATTCCTGACTGGTCTCCAATAATTTCTTCGGTGAGCGGAAGCTTGAAAAACATATTACAACTTATATTATTTCGTCACCGGACAGCCTCCCGTTTATATCACGGGAACTTCTCAAAATCTTCAGGTCAGACACGACTCCCATTTAACATTTAAATTCTTATTTATGATCGTTAATTCATGACTGCGGGTATCAGTGACGTGTGGGCACAAAAGGGGAGTGAGGGGCAAGATCTGACTGGGAACGTCAGCGAACGGATCCTACATTTATCATGCAGAAAGCACAGCGTCCATATGTCTTCTTTTCAAGTTACAAAGGAAGAGTTCTCCCCGACAACATATTTATGAAGCCACAGTCTTCAGGAAGTCTCTCGAGAACTAGGTCGGTGTAGCCTCCATTGGGAAACGCGACAAAAATGTATAAAATGAGATCTTACCTGTGAAACTGATACAACAGCTATCAACATATTTTTCTTAAGAACAGATTTTCCTTTATGAAGAAAGAAATCCCAAATACAATCACAGACCTCACATAACAATTAATGTTCATTTTTAATAAAAAGCTAATTTTGAGAGTTGAATATACATACTAGGTTCACTATGCTGTCAACAAAAATACTTAAATTATTCAATTAGTTGAGTCAGTGCTTTGGAACGTATGAAAACGCCTCGAGACACGCACCAGCAGCCGGGGGAGGATAAATCTGTTCAGTGGAAAGAGGGGCGAAATCTCTTATCGAGGACGCGACGCAGACGACACCAGACCTGCATGCTGATTACTGGAGGCGTGTGCATCCAGGAAGAGGTGTTGGCGGCGGCAGTATGTGCGGGAATACAAGCTGCTTATCTCTGTTTCACAAGACGGCATCTCCCTCTTTCCCTACTACCTCATCTCGGCTACAGGCTCGACTGAAAGAAGAATTCTTTACCACAGGTTCAACAAAAATGCAAGATTCGCTGAGCAGTACCAAGATCTGCCGGATATCGTCTTCATGCATCTTCATGTTATACCAGATAATGTGCCACTTATACCACTTCATCGCCCATGATAATATTTCTCATAAGAATATCTTCCCTCCACCCTTACATTAGAATGACGAGGCAGAGGGAATGCTTGGAGGTGAAACTCGGGGTGGAAAGTGTCCCGGGAGCAAAGGTGAGGTGGAAGGCCGGGGTGAGGAAATATACAGGTGAAAGGAGTGCAGGGCTGCGAGGAGCCTGGGTGAGGGACGGCAGACGGCGGGGACACCGCGAGGGAAGGGAAGCCAAGGCTGGTAAAATACTGCGCCAGTAATTCAAGAAAATGAGTGGATAGTAAATGATTTATGGGCATGCAATAGCAAATCCAGTTAATGTTGCTAATGGAGAAAATTACAAATTGTTTTCAATGATTACACAGCAAAGTGCTACAATTTTTGGCAGTCCATTATATAAGCAGCGAACGAGGGAGTGAAAGAGGTAACTAAAGAACCGCCGCAGGGGAGACTTGGCAGGCGGAGGGCAGCGAGTAAATGAAGGAAAGGGATGTGAATATCAATCAAGGAAGAAGGACGCGAGGAAGGAAAGGGAGGCGTGCAGCCGCTCCACGGGGCAGATGGCGCCACAGGACGAGCAGCGAAGCACTACGACACTGCACTAACAAGCTCGAGTCTCCGCAACACTAAGCAAGGTATTTATCATTTAATTGGGGATGTTCACCATGTTCTGTTTACAAATCAGGAGTTTCCCGCTACTTCAAACATGCTCTTCTTCCATAAGAGGTTCTCACGACCCTCATAATCCATCTAAATTTATTACACAGCACTAAGCCTTCACTTTACTATCAATTATAAGACTGCCTCGCAGCACCAGCGTCTAGCGGGACTTCCATCACCCAAGGGAAATTAGGTTATGGCGGAGGAGTAAACGCATCCCTCCACCCCTAAAATGGACACCTAGACAGTGATGGCCTCCTTGACGACCTGCGAGTACCCTCATCAATGCGATAACGGCGGCCGCAGGAAGTATATTGTTAGCAGTAGTGAGAAAGGTGAAGCGTTGAGTGTGGCCGGAATATCAAACTTGCCAACACCCACTTTCCATGCTTCTTTATAAGGGCAGGAAAAAAAAGAAAAAAAGGCTTCACTAGTCAGATGATCATTTGCGAGTCTTGCTGTTATTCCGAAATAATAAACGGTTATGACTAGGTTCCTTCTTACGGGACGCTGCCCTCCGCCCGCACAGTGCCGGGGTGATGGTGGTCCTGGTGGTGGCTCCCGTGGGAGAAACCTCAGGGCAGCTTCTCTTACTCTACGCGGGGCCAGGTGGGAGTCATTATGCAAAAGCAGGGCGTTCATTTGTGTTCTCGCTGTTGTAATTCTTTGTTTTTGAGGAAAACTATTTATTTTAAAGTGAGATATGTTTTCACTGACTGCTGACTTCATTCTCTCTCTCTCTCTCTCTCTCTCTCTCTCTCTCTCTCTCTCTCTCTCTCTCTCTCTCTCTCTCTCTCTCTCTCACACACACACACACACACACACACACACACACACTATCTCCTCTCCTCTCGCCGATCCTTTCAGGCGTCATGTTCCTCTTTGTGTCGCGTCACGTAACTCAGCTCGCCAGCCTCTTCCTCGATACCATAACCGGCTTTCCAATGGCTTATTATGACAACGTGAACAGGCAAAGCTAGAAATATATGCCCGTTCCTTTTCCTGCCCCTTTCCTCCCCCCGCCTCCTCTCCCAGGCGGCCCAGAAAACCCTAACACACGTGGAAGCATGACTGCCCAAAGAGCCCCGTCCCGCAAAACACATCTCCAGCTGTTAACACAAGGCTGATCTATCAAGGTCTAGAAATGGCCACATGATGACGGTGTTAAATCAAGATCTTATAATACCCTGCTACCAGACCCTATTCTGTCTCCACCTGTAGTCTACTTGGCAAGCTTTTCACTCTCAGTCATTCGGAAGTGTGAGGTATGATGGGTATAGGACGTAAGGATGAGGAAGAAAGTGTGGTAGGAATGTGAGGCGAGGAAGAGAGGAAAAGAGGGTGAGTGGGTATAGTTACTGTGAGAAAGAGAAAGGGGATAGAGAGGAGGAAGAAAATGAGTGATTAAGGGAGGTATGGGGAGATAAAGAGATAGGAGACAATGAGCGATTATCATTAGTATGGGAGGAGGAGGAGGAGGAGGAGGAGGAAGGGGAAGAAAGTGAACGTTTATGGTGAGCCACGCGAGGTAAGAAGAAGGATGAAAGAGAAAACAGTGAAGGGCATGGAAGACGAGAAACAGGATGAATACGAGTGACGAAGAGTACAGAAGATGAGGCAAAAGATGAGTAAGCGATGGTGAAGGATATGGAAGATGAGGAAATAAATTAGTGTGAATAACGATAAAAAAAAAAGAGGAAAAGACTGAGTAAGTGATTTAGAACACTACGGAAGATAAGGAAGGAGATGAAAGTGAGCGAGCGAAGGTGAAGGGTATAGAAGATGAGGCGTGCGGTGAAAGTGAACGATAACAGCACGTATGGAGTACAGGATGAGGCTCGTACGCAGGGTGACAAAAAAGGAGAGGGTGATATAGGTGGCGGAAGAGCGGCGTGGAGCACCAAGAGGAGATAAAGATCATAGACAGAATAAACAGTGAAGGGCAGAATGGAAGGCCACTCATGAGTCACACGAAGGGAAGGGAAGAGGAAGAAGCGAGGCAGGCGAAGGTTGACGCGTGAATTGAGTGGAAAAACGAAATAAGAATACAAATATTATGAACTCTAAGGAAAATATGCATAAAGAGACTGGAGGGAAACTAGACAAAAAGTAAAGAAAAGAAGGGAAAAATGATAGAGACGCACCAACGAAGCGCCTTGTAATGATCAAATAAGAGTGAGGTGTCATGCGTGCCACTTAAGGACAAAGAAAGAAAAGGAGGAAAAAAAAAGTATCTGGGAGGAAAATGGAGAACTTCGGCAAGCAAGAAATGACGGAGTGAAGAGAGAGAGAGAGAGAGAGAGAGAGAGAGAGAGAGAGAGAGAGAGAGAGAGAGAGAGAGAGAGAGAGAGAGAGAGAGTGTGTGTGTGTGTGTGTGTGTGAGTGTGTGTGTGTGTGTGTGTGTGTGTGTGTGTGTGTGTGTGTGTGTGTGTGTGTGTGTGTGTGGTGCGTGTGTGTGTGTGTGTGTGTGTGTGTGTGTGTGTGTGTGTGTGTGTGTGTGTGTGGTGTGTGTGTGTGTGTGTGTGTGTGTGTACCGGTATACAAGAGGGAGGGAGGGGAGGGAGGGAGGGAGGGAGGGAGGGGTGGATGGAGAGAGGGAAACCAATATAACTCTACGGATGTAACGCATAATGCATCAACAAAAATTTATAAGGGAATTGATAGAACGCTCCAATTAGAGAGTTTACTTTAACTCCTTGCGTTATTCCAATTCTTCATAATTCCTCAGCAAAATTAAATGTAGGACGATGAAAATCATAGTATAGATATTTCTCTTTACAGATTTTCCTTTAAAATTATTCATCCATGAGTGTTGCAATGCCTCTGAAATATGAAAATGAGAAGCCATAATGGAAGGGAATATGGTGCTATTGCTGTTGCTGTTGCTGTTATCATTGCACTTACTACATCATCAGGTGCGCAACAACAACAACCCCTATTACTACTACTATTACTATTACTACTACTACCACCACCATTACTACCCTTACTCCAGCTTCTAGCAACAACAATAGTAGTAATAAAAACAGCAGCAGCAGCAGCAGAACATCAGTAGTAGTAGTAATCATAGAAGCAGTTATAAAAGTAGCAGTGGTAGTGGTAGTAATGGTAGTAGTAGTTGTAGTAGTATATAATGATAAGTAATAGCAATAATAAGAAAAATGATAATAATAATAATAATAATAATAATAATAATAATAATAATAATAATAATAGTAATAATAATTATACTACTACTACTACTACTACTACTA
>NC_087154.1:2007500-2010000 GCF_035594125.1 Scylla paramamosain | reverse complement strand
AGAGAACCATACGTGCAATATCTAGCAGCAATCTAGCATTCACACACTAAAGGACGCTACATTTCCTAAGTACACTAAAGAATAATTTTGTAGCGCGCCTTCCTCGCACTCGACGCTTGTGGATGGCCGGGTCTCGGTCTCGCCGCCTGAAAGCTCACCCCTGAGGCTGAAGGTCACCTCCGACACGAGGCTGAAAGAGGCATGTCCCTAAAGGTCAAAGTTCAGCTCCTCTTGACACTGAACACCGACCATTTAAGGAGAGAGAGAGAGAGAGAGAGAGAGAGAGAGAGAGAGAGAGAGAGAGAGAGAGAGAGAGAGAGAGAGGAGAGAGAGAGAGAGAGAGAGAGAGAGAGAGAGAGAGAGAGAGAGAGAGAGAGAGAGAGAGAGAGAGAGAGAGAAACGAAAACCCAAAAAGACACACATATAGATAGAAAGACTGACAGACATACAGACAGTTGGACGAATTGAAAGACTGACAAACATACAAAGAGACAAAGAACAAGAAACCGATGTAAAAGCAAACAGACAGATAGACAGAAACAGAAAGGACAACAGACACAACTAAATTCATGGACAATCATGCAACTAAAGTGAAAAATATACTCGCAGACAGAGACTGATATTGAGAGACAGAACCATGAAATCAGACAGACATGCAGAGATACCCAAGAGATAAACAAAAGGAAATAAAGACAACTATATAGATGGACAGAGGAAGACAATGAAAGGGAGAGTATATGTGTGTGTGTGTGTGTGTGTGTGTGTGTGTGTGTGTGTGTGTGTGTGTGTGTGTGTGTGTGTGTGTGTGTGTGTGTGTGTGTGTGTGTGTGTGTGTGTGTGTGTGTGTGTGTGTGTGTGTGTGTGTTTTAAATGGTGGTAGTTCTCGCAAGCATTCAATTTCACATACAAGTGTCTATCTTTCTACTTATAATCTTAAAAAAAAAAAAAATACGCAAACTACATTTTCTTATGAAACAAAATATAGAGCTTAAGGTGGTATGTATGTATTTCCAGTTTGCCTTTCTCCAAAAACAAACTCAAACCTCTCTCTCTCTCTCTCTCTCTCTCTCTCTCTCTCTCTCTCTCTCTCTCTCTCTCTCTCTCTCTCTCTCTCTCTCTGTAGTGTTCGCGGTGACAGCAGCATAAATCGATACCCTGCGCCACTCTAGTTACAATGCTGAAGCGGTGTGCATAAATACCTAACAGATAAAGGCACCCGCTCCTAATGAAGATCTGTGCGGATGCTGCGACTGGAATAATGCTCTTCTTAAGGAACCTCCCGCGCCTACCGACGGCGAATGCGGTATGTTGATCTGAAGCCTTTGTTTTGAGGCACCTCAGACCCGTGCCTCCCAACATGCACTCCTGGTATGCTACTTATCGGCCTCTCGTCACTCTCCGTCACTCTCGTCAACATGCAATGCCAGTGTGCTCCTTCCAACCCCCTCTGGGCCTGCCGACGTGCACTGCCCGCTAGTAATGAGAGAGAGAGAGAGAGAGAGAGAGAGAGAGAGAGAGAGAGAGAGAGAGAGAGAGAGAGAGAGAGAGAGAGAGAGAGAGAGAGAGAGAGAGAGAGAGAGAGAGAGCATTCCATAGCCAGTATCATGATAGTCACTGCTTGCTTAGTCATTCATCACCATCATTATCATCATTACCGAGACAACTAACATAAACACAACAGCTAATAAATTCCACTAACAAATTTCGAAACGTTACTACCTGTTCTACATTTGTTAAATCTCTCCATAATTACTGAGACGGCCTTCAACATTAACTCCAAGGCGGAAAAGAAGCACAATAACTTACATCGATGACTTTAGTGTAAATAATTCCTGAAGCACACACACACACAAAAAAAAAAGTTAGGATCCTCACGCTTCTTAAATATGGCATCAGTATCAACCCATTCAGTACCCTCCATAATTTTTACTCTTCATAAAATCATCCATTGTTAACGATAATAAAGAAGTGAAGACATAATTGTGGCAATAAACAAAAGAGGAGTTTTAAACAACCTGATTATAAAAATTGTCATCCAATACTTGATAACACCAATAAACTGTATACAGAATTTAATAAAACTGATGCCACGGCGCTGAAAGGGTTAACTACAGCTTTGTTGCTTTATCATGACCAGCAAATCCACAGCGACCACCGTCATCCCGTCGCCGCCTCAACTACGTACAACACAGGCACACATACCCACACACACACACAAAAAAAAAAAAAAAAAAAAAATGCGGGTGATCACCGATAAATCATTAACATTATTAATTTTCCGGCACAGGTAAAGACAGGTAGTCCATTAAAGTAACTGCTCGTAGGCTGTAAATAACACTCAGGTACATATTTAGATAAAAGAATTCTCACTTAGTCTTTCACCATTAATCGTAACTTAATCGCTTAGTTTTTATTGGCGTTTCTCCGTCTCTGCGTCGCTTTCTCTAATAACGAGGTGAACCGAAAAGAAAAGACTCGCTAGCGAAATCAGTGGAAAGGT
>NC_087154.1:2000000-2005000 GCF_035594125.1 Scylla paramamosain | reverse complement strand
AATATCAATAACGGCAATGAAACAAGGAATCCTATCAATAATAGTTTTACCGAACAATTTTTCTTTTCTTTTCATAGATTATAATATTATCATTATCATCTGAATCATTAGAGAGCTTTGAAAGAAGATTAAACATATTTATGAATGAGGATGACAGGTGGAAATAGCCAGGTGTTTTTCATAAAGAGACTGCCACGTGTAAGCCTGACAGCTTCTTGCAGCTTCGTTTAGTTTCACATGTTATATTCTTAAGGTATTTTCAAAACTAAACATTATCAAGAATGATCTCTCTCGGTCATTTTCAGGAATACACAACGTGGACAGCCAGACACTACAAATTACTCGTACACTGGTCCCCGGCATCTCCGTGGCATGCGCTTCGCCTCGTGGAAGGAACTCCATTGGTGCTCCCGCCACTCCTCGCACTCAACACACGCACAATGGGATTTTCCAGGAAGAGGAATGAAAGGGAAGATCAGACCTCGGGACGTGAATAGCAATGGCGAGCTAAATAGCGTGGGGAGCGTTATAATGTGTCGCTTCTTTGTCTCTATACACAAGTGGCTACAAAGAATGATATGTCCTCTCCTCCCTCTCCTCCCCCCCCACCCGGCCAGCACTCCCGCGGCACAGGCGGTGGGAACACTGAGCTAAATTCCAGCCAGGTGAGTCTTTGTCTGCTTGAGATGAGCATTTGAGATTCGCCAGGTGATTAATGGCTGTCATTGTTTCCATTTGTGCGAGGCAGGGATGCTCGAGTCGCCGCCTGTTCCGCTTTCATTTATTTTTTTCTTTTCTGTTCTTTCTGCCTTCTCTCTCCTTTACCGTCCCCATCTCTCTCTCTCTCTCTCTCTCTCTCTCTCTCTCTCTCTCTCTCTCTCTCTCTCTCTTGTGTCAGTGGACAAGTGGGTATTGTCATGCTAAGCCAAATAATTATAGGTCTATGGAACCATACAGTCGCTTTCATACACACACACACACACAAAAAAAAAAATGTAGTTACGAAAAATAGCTATCACAATAGATTAAAAATAGATAGACATATAGACAAACAGACGGAGACAGAAAAAGATACTGACAGACAGACAGAGACATACAGACAGAATAGATAAAAAGACATACAGATGGATAGAGATAGATAGATAGTCAGACAGACACAAACGTAAAAATAGACACAAAGAAAAAATAAAGAGGTAAACATGAATTCTAAATAAAGAACAAGGAAAACAGAAACAATTGAAATAAAGACATTAGTGTAGAAAGAAAAAAGGAAAAAAACAAGACGAAGGCCAGTCAAGTTTGCAGCAAAAACGATGCTCTAACAAGAATAGTAGGGAATCATGTAGTCTTAAGTGGGCTACCAGGGACGAGATGAGCGGCTGGAATGTGACTACCTTGGCCGCCGTGAGACAATAAGATCACCGATTGTAAAGATTGACGCCACGATAACAGGTATGAGAGAGAGAGAGAGAGAGAGAGAGAGAGAGAGAGAGGGAGAGAGAGAGAGAGAGAGAGAGAGAGAGAGGGAGAGAGAGAGAGAGAGAGAGAGAGAGAAAATTTTTTTCGTTTTTTAGCGCCAATACTTTAATGTCTGATAAATTTTCCTGGTTCTAAGAGATGCCTGAAAGAGTTACGGCGTCCTCGCTCCGTTACCTTCGTTTCCCTCCACTGAATGCTCGCTTTGAACCGCTCAACTGCCCTGTATCTTAGTTAAGAGGAGAGAACGGCTGTGATAAACATGCGGTGGGAGACGTTGTGAAATGAAAACATTATTGGCGGGATGACAGGATGAAAAGAAGAGAAAAAAATATATTATTTTCCTTACAAGTTTTTTTTTCTCCGATAGATTAAACATGTCCTTTTTAAGTTAAAGAGTGGCAATAACAAACAGGAAGTACGAGACAAGACAGAATGAAATTATTATTGTACGAATAACTGGGACTGAAGTTATTTTTCTTTATTATTTTGTATTTGCTTGGCAACTGAACCCAACTTGCTCATATTAGAGAGGGGTGATGGGAAATACAGAACAAGTGACGATATGAAACCAGATCCATTGCAGAAGGGATGATGAACATGATTTTATTTTTTACTTTTTTAATTTTCATTTGGTGCGGGAAGCGCGAAGGTTGAACAGGATAATCTTCTTATATTCGGTACAAGAAAAGGGTTAATATGTTCGCTGTACCCTTCAAACTAGCTCCATAATTATAACGAACGGCAGGTATTCTTCTCGCAAAAGACCATGAATTAGGCATCCCACTCCCTCACACAGGCGGCGAAATGTGTCAAGCTGTCTCGCCGTTTCTTACTGAGCGTAGGCGAAGAAGCACGACTGACTGTCTCTCCGTGGCAGTGATACCCGGCAAGTGTTCTTTTCCCGTCTAATGAGCCGTCGCGGTGGTGGCGGCGACGATGCCCGGCCGTCAGCCCTGGGCGCCTGTTTGCCACTTCTGAGCTGGTAATCGCTGGGTAGAAGAAAAGCATCAAGTGAAATATTGACAAAAACCGTCCATGCGAGCTGCACCTAATGACGGTGTTTCCCCGGCAGACAGACACCGCCGGTCCGCCCCTCGAAGGCTGCGGCTCTGGCGTGATTGCATGGGGCACCATAAAAAGTAAAAGGGAAGAAAATACAACATTAATAAATTTCCTTTTTAATCTAACTTTTTGCCGCAATAAACTTGTACACTGGCGTCCACGGGCGTTAAATATGAGATATTAAAACTTCCATTAATTAAATAGTCGTAGGTTTAAGTACAGGTGTGTGTTCTGACCTAACCCACGAGGCCAACAACCTCAGGAACACAACCTCAAAATCAACACCCAACACTCTGCCCCCCCCCCTCTCTCTCTCTCTCTCTCTCTCTCTCTCTCTCTCTCTCTCTCTCTCTCTCTCTCTCCTTCTACGCAGCCACTAAACATTGAAATCACTCACAGTACATCGTTTCCATTTAAAACAGTTGACTGTGTTTATAGTCGCGGAAAGACTTGTCTGACCGGTTCGGGCGATCTCGAGCGGATTAAAAAAGAAAAAAATAAAATAAATAAAAAAAAAATAAAAACAGTAATGACAGCAAGTTCTGAAGAGGTGCAGCGTGATGAGTGAAGGTGGTTGTTCCCTGCATCCAGACTCACCCTCACTATAATCAATACTGTTTTCTTGCCATTTTACATAAGGGATTAAAGCTTAAGCCATGGAACAGTCTACGCGCTAAAACTGTTTTGCACTGTTCATCGAAAAACAGAGAAAACTTTTTACACAACGTACAATTCTCGTCAGAGTAACACCAACACGTAACGAATGTTTTGTTAACCATTGCATGCACATAACCAAAACAAAAGTGCACAGAAAAATTTATATGAAAAAATTCGGGTTGATACTGTTCACCAAAAGAAATGAAAAGTCTTTTCTACACCATTTTTCTCAGTGTAACAGTGAAGTGAGTAAAAACAGTTACCTTGACGTCTCAACAAGTTTATCAGAATGACACTGTGCTGCTCCATACCTTCACTTGATTACCACGCTCCCAAACAATGCACACACACACACACACACACACACACACACACACACACACACACACACATTGGGAATAATACCTGCCAAGCGCTGACCCATTTTTTTTTTCCTCGACCTTTGCTTTGCTCTCCCTTCACCGACTCAACTCACATTTGGAATAACTTACAACGAGTTACTGATTTTTATCCCCTACTTGTTGCTTTTCCTCCCAACACATATCGTCTCCTTAGTGTTCTTGCGAGTGAGGCCATCAGCGATCGTAAAGTTTGTTGTGTAATAACATGTCTGCGGTATCAATATTGTTTCTGGTTTGGTCAGTGACTCGTAGAAGCGGGAGAACCAATGTTGGGTTCCCCATGACCTTCATTCAAAAAGCTACATTACCTAGAGGATTTATTTCACCGATGAATGTATAATTCAGTTCCTGATATTTCTTGCTTCCTGTACACCACTCAGACGTGCTGCCGTAACTAAGCCACGACGCGGGCCACTGCTCAGCGTGTGGCGCACACCAGACTAGGAGGCCCCGGGGCTGCCCCGTCACTCACTCACCCCACGGAACCTGCTGCTGCTGCTGCTGCTGCTGCTGCTTCTGATCAAGAATTGCAAAACTTTACTTTCATCGAACTTTTTTGGTAGTAATCTATAATGCACGTTCAAATCATTGCTTTTGAATTATTATAAAGTGAATTAACCGATATATAAATGTCTGAATATTTTATGAACATTAAGAAATACACATGATACTTCAAGCCCAAAGATACATACCAGAGCAGCGGATAATTACTCTTTGTATTCACACATGTACATAATTTCATTAAATAACTCAACGAAATTTAGCGTTGATATTTTATAATAGCAGTGCTACATTGCGCAGCACTTTTATCTATTTTTTTCTTTTCAGATTAAAATGTTTAAAAGGTATATTTATGAATCTAATGAAATACTTAAGATTTATGCGAGATACTGATTTATCATATTACTATTCAGGTATCTATTCTTAAAAGAAACAAACAATTGGTATGGAATGGGCCATACAGGTAGGCGTTGCAACACAACACAGCCTCAGCAAGGGTTGTCCAGCTAAAATGATAAAAATATTTTCAGATCTCAATTTGTTCATGTTAGTTTACTAAGGAAATAAATAGACAACTGCAAATTGTGAAGGACGCGCATGATACACACCAAGATGAGCATCGCAAGAGTTTAGTTTCTTGTACGTGATTAAGTGTGTTGGAGTTTGCCAATTCAACGAACACACCGTGCTGTCATGTTACTCCACAAACCGTAAAAGTTCTGCATCCTACAAAGCTCTTCGTCACAATAAGTGACAGATATTGTGGTTCTAATGGATAACCTGAAACTACTTATTTTACATTATGAATAAACTTCCCTCAGGTTAAAGTAACTCGGAAAAAAGTCAAATATGGTCAGACTCAAAAGAACGCTGGATAATGCAGGATAAAATATAAACAAC
>NC_087154.1:1970000-1995000 GCF_035594125.1 Scylla paramamosain | reverse complement strand
GTTTTTTGACCGCAGTCTCATTTTTCTTCTAATTTTTCCGGTAGTCCCTTTCTGTTTATCTTGCATCTCGCCCCTCCCAAGGTGCCCCGACCCTCCTCCGTGCCCTCCCTCCCTGCCTCACCTCTCCCCAGGACATGCACCCCCTCCTGTTTCCTCCACCCTCCCGCTATTTACACTGGTGGTGGTCAGCTCCTGCATCCCTCCTCCCCCCTCCCATCCCCAACCTCCTCGTCTCTTCGTTCCTCTCGTCTCACTCTATTTCCTCCTTTCTTTTCCTTCGTTTCTTCTGACCGTTCTTGCTTATTCCGTCCTTCTTCTGCAGATCAGGGAAAGCGTAGACAGGCAAACTTAGGTGCAGGAATTTGCTGTAGAATATATCGGATGTGAAATAATGTAATAAAGGTGAATAAAAGAATTCAAACGGTGCATGCATGAAAAATATGGAACAGTGAAGGCAGTGAAAATATACATATAGAGAGTTGCAGTTTACACACGTACATCACACTGGTTAATTTTTCCATTCGAACGCTCGGCCGCGACGTAGACCACGCCATGTATTTATACTGCGCGCCCATCGGCAGTCACGAGCGGTAGACAGACGCGATCAGTATGCACAGGGGTGAATCAGTAAAAACAAACAATGCATGAGGCAGCGGCATTAAGGTATTCCAGGCGCCACCCCAGCTGTGTACCCTGAGAAAATATCGCCTCCAGTGCGGCACCGCCAAGTCACCGCCTGTATGTTCCGGCCAGCTCGCGGTGCACGCCACACGCACGTCTGCCTCAGAGCACCGCCCGCCACCCGCCGCCGACAACACACCTCCCAGACTACGCTAACACAAAGCCAGAGATAAATGAAGGAGTTAAATTCTCTCTCTCTCTCTCTCTCTCTCTCTCTCTCTCTCTCTCTCTCTCTCTCTCTCTCTCTCTCTCTCTCTCTCTCCCTCTCTCTCTCTAGGTGGTTAAAGGTACGAGAATCATAAAATCCAAAAGGGAGACTGAGATGACAACGCGCCGACAAATTATCCTACTTAACACAATATAAAAAAAAAGATGGGATGAAATTCATGTTAATTAATAAAAATGAAGAAGGTAATAACGACAATAGATACGATGACAGTTCATTTTACTACTTAACCTCCGCAAACACACACACACACACACACACACACACACACACACACACACACACACACACACACACACAGCAAGCATCCAGGCAGCAGTGAATGACAAGTGGAAAGTTACAAGTCATATTCAAACTTGTTAACTCGATACGCGCCGGAGTTCTCTTCCTCCCGGGGCGTGCTGGTGCAGGGTCAGGGAGATGCTGGTGGGGGTAGGGAAGGGAAGGGAAGGGAAGGGAAGGGAAGGGAAGGGAGGGGAAGGGACGGGAAGGGACGGAACGGAGTGGGTGCGATCTTCTACTGGTCTGAATTTGTCTCAAGCATATTGACGTTCTCGTGGTGTGTATATATGATAAAGGAAAATAGAAAGGCGGGTAGGGTGCATAAGAGGAAGGTGATGGACAGCTTTTGTTTACCTCACGAAGAAAAGTCTATTTGCACAAGACTAGTACGCGTGAAGGAGTACACAGGGAGGACCGCCAAACTACTCCACACAGGTGAAAGTGATACTCTGAACCGTAACCGTAACCATGAATCGTAAGCATGATGAAGTGCAGGGCTGCAGCTGCAGTAGTACGAGTAATGCATATAGCATCTGGTATACGCAAAGTGGCATTTCATAACGCACGTAGTGAAACATATGTGTGCACTCAAGAATAACCCGGTACATACTAGACTCTAAGTGACAAAGGAAAAAAAAACTGTAAATTTATATAATGTCTTCCACTGCAATAGGAAGTTCTAAAAATACACTACTACGTCAGCTAATGAGCTTAAGGTATAAGTACATCAGCATTTGATGTCCAATACTAGAATTTTTAAAGCAGCACATAAAACTTCATCAAAACCATAAACCCCCAATTTATGTCTAGTACACACAAGCAACACCCAAAAGCCATTTTCTACCCTACGCTAAAAGTAGGAGTTATATTAATATTAATTTCTCGCAGTGAGCGACACACACAGGGTTATCTCAACTCAGAGCAGGGGAGCACCTTCATATAAGTCAAATGCAGACGTGTGATATGTATCTATCGCCATAAATAGAGACGAAAACAGCATTCATACATCAGCTGCTTGACAAGAGGTACTGGGGTGAGAGAAGCCATCTTAAAATCAGGGCAAAGCAGGTTATGAGACGAGGGAGGGGTGGGCGGGTGTAGGCTGAGGAGAAAATGAGGGTGTGAGGAGAGGAGAAGATATAGGAGTTCACAGAGAAAGAGGAAAGAAAGATAGGAAGCTGGATAAAGGTTGTACAAAATCTGAGGAGAAAATACGGACAAAAATGTAGAATGCAAGGTCTGGAGTGGTTCAGGAGAAGAAAAAAGTTCACTAGAGGCTCAAATGAACGGTGACTGTGAGGCAGGGTATCAAATTAGAGTTAAGGGGGAAGAAAAGAAAGAAACAATGGGAGATAGGAGACACACCGCTAGCCACAGATGTAAATGTTGATGTTTATAGCAGCGTCTGGGGCTACATCAGGGGGCGGCTTATATGGTCCTGGTGAGTGGCCTGGAGGAAGGCAGGGAAGGCGTCCTCACTGACAACATCTGGGGAGGCCCTGCGATCACTGACTTAATTAACATGAAGACGGATGGCAAGGCAGGTGGAAGATTTCAAGATCGGTCGTTGATAGTTGCAGAACGAGAGGGAGTAAATCGGGGGAAACATCCAATTTGGGCCTTCAGACAATGTTCGCATGTGAGAAACTCGAGACCTGAATACTGCAGGCGAGGCAGAGCTGTAAATTGTCGCAGAGTACCTCGTTACTTGTCAAGGCTGAGGCCCGCACATGCAAAAGCTCCAGGGACAAAAAAATGGAGATACAAAAGCTTACGACCACAAATGCCATCTGATGCGATCACCCAATGTCTCCCAATGCGACTCCCGCCTCCCCGCCTCCCTCCATGACGTGCCTTTGTCGCTCGCCGCCTTCAGGAAGCAAGGAAGAAGTGATGGGAGAAAGCTACCTGTGCTAAAATGAGACACATGTTTAATGCAAATTCTGAAACACAGGGACGGGAGAAATTAATACCCGGGGAGTTTACGAGGGCGTGGGGAGGACGGTGGAGGGGACAGGGAAGGAGGGACGGGCGGCGAGGGATGGCCTGGCGTGGTGTGGTGGGGTGAAATTGTGGCCGGGAATGAGAGGTGGATGTAATTTTTTTTTCGTTGGTGCAATAAAAAAGAAAAGTTCATCAGACACTAATGACCTGAGTGCCGCGGATGATCTGAGGTTCTGCGCTACATTTAGATGAGTGATGGTCGTAGCGACGTGCCTCAGGTAAAAGTAAAACAGAGAAAAAAAATCAATTATACCTTTGGAATATTACATTTGGAACGCACTGCCACATGTTTCTGAAGGAGGACGAGCAGAGGTGAAGGTGAATGAAATAAGTTTCACCGTGAGGGATGGAAGCAGACCCAACTTTAGCTAAGGTCAAAAAGAAGAATCCGTTCAGGAGGAAAAGAATCCTCTAAAAAAAAAAAAAAAAAATCCCATGAAATTAGTATATTTTAAGATGTAAAGATAACACACACACAAAAAAAAAGCTATAAAAAAAAAAAAAAACTAATACATTTTCTGATCCTTTCCGAACAAGGTGGGACACACACACACACACAGAGAGCCTGAGTCTTATGTCTTGAAGGAAGGAAGGGAGGGAGGGAGGGAGGAAGGGCAACAGACACAGGCAAGGTGGGCGATGTCGAAATGACGTGAAACAAAGAGGGAAGGAAGGAAGGGCGCCTCCTCCCCTTCCTCCTCCTCCTTCGCGCCGTCCATTAGTCAGAGTCGGCCGTTCTCTGATAAGGGTAAATATTGTGTTTAGTCCTCATGATAGGGTCACTGATATTTAGGGAATTTTTCTGCTCATTGTTAACGCTCCATTGTTCGCTGCCTTGATGGTGCACAAGCTTCATTTGTTTATTGTACGCGAGACAACTGCTCCGGGGGAAAGGGAAGGGAGGTGAGGGAGGAAGAGAGTTGAGTAAGGAGAAAGGAAAGAGGGAAGGAAGAAGGAAGAGAGGGAATGAAAGAGGGGAGGCCGGTGGGTGGAATGAGTTGAGGAAGGACGGTGACGAAAGAAAGATGAAAACTAAGGATGAAGGATATTGGCAAAGGTGAATGAGTGTCTGAGGAAAGGAGACTGAAGAGAGAGAGAGAGAGAGAGAGAGAGAGAGAGAGAGAGAGAGAGAGAGAGAGAGAGAGAGAGAGAGAGAGAGAGAGAGAGAGAGAGATTTAAGGTAAGGAAGGAAAGAAATATGGTGAAAAACTGAGACTGATGGATGCTCGTACAGTGGAGAAGGAGGAGGATATAAAGGAAAATAAGGAAAAAGGACTATATATCTGATGGTGTGGGAGTTAATAAGGAAGACAAGGCGTGGACGAAAAGAAAAAAAAAAGTGCTCAGGGTTATGAGAGGTTGAGTGGTGGAGGTGAAGGTGGCGGGATGCAGGGGTGAGGCATGAGTGATGAAGATGGAGCAAAACCGAATGAGTTTGAGAGTAAGCAAGAAAAGAAAACGTAAGAGAAATGGATGTTAGCATGGGTGGAGAAGGAAGGTGAAGAGTGATGAAGGAAGGAGGGAGGAATGAAGGAGGAGAAGGAAGAAAAGATGAGTGACGGAGGTAGACGTGTGAGGTACGGACAAAAGGAAGACACAGAAAGAGAGGGCAGGAGGGAGAAGGGAGTTACGAGACGTGAGAGAGACAAGAAGGTTTGCTGAACGTATGAAGAAGATGAAGGCTGTATGGGGAGGGAGGAAGGCAGATGAAGGCAGCTGGAAGGAAAGAAAAGAGAGGCACGAAGGATAAAGGACGCAGTAGATAGGATTAGGTAACTGGAAAAGGGAGAGGAAAGCGGGAGAGTGAGAGAGGAAGGGACCAGATCAGAGGGAGAATGTGTGACAGTCATGTGGAGGGGTGAGGGGATTGGGTGGGGGTGCGGGTTACCTCCTGTCTGTCGGTCAACCCGCGGCTGTTTAATGGCTTTCATCATATCTCATTTCTATGCCTTGGACCATTGTTCTTCGTAATGGAGCGGCTGTCAGCGCTTCCTCCCTCTGATGCCCGGTGCTATTGTGTCTGTGTGTTATTTTGTTCTGGCATTGCGTATTGTGGTGGTGGCAAGGATGGTATGCATAGTGGTGCTGACAGTGGTATGTGGCTGTTGTGTGATGGGGAAGGTAGTGGTGCAGGTAGTATCGGGTGTAGTTGTTGCTGTAGTTGTGGTGGCGGTGGTGGTGGTGGTGGTGGTGGTGGTGGTGGTGGTGGCGGCGGTGGTGGTAATCTCTGTATGCATCACACACTGATGACAGGCGAGGGTTTGCTACTCGTATATGCTTATCAAGTCTATTCAATTCAATCAAGCTTCTCAGTCAGTAATTCCAAAGGCATAATAAGGCATACATTGCGCCATACACTAAAAAAATGTGATTACGTATTCAACTCACCATCAGCCGTCAAGATAACCAAGACTTTCTGACCACCAGTTCCAGGCAGCCTTCCATAGCTCAACACCTACTCGGGTTCCCTTCAATCCTCCACCACCTCTTAGGAAGTCAGTTGAGGTGCCCTGAGGGGCCAAGCCATGGGAGTCGTTTCCATGCTCACCAATCCCTCACTCTTATAATTTCGTCACTCCTCACCAAGCGTATCCTAACATTTGCGAAATTTCTCTCTCTCTCCCCTTCTGTAATCTATCATACGCCCGACACGAGCAGCATCCCAATATGGGTGTCCTTACATCTTCTCTCTCAAGGCCTCTCCGGCACAGAATTCCCAACTTTACTTCCAACTTTCGAGGAAATTCACAAAGCCGTGACCCAGTTAGTTACGAAGCAAAGTCAACCACGCGAGGTGTCCATACAAGCAAATGTGTTGCAAACATTATCACTTTGTTTGGCAGCATGGCGGCTTACACAACGTAGACGTGATCTATTGTTTTGAAGTTCAATGCAAAGTCTCAAAACTAAATGAAGAGTAGAGTGTATGTTATTGCAAAACAAGATGGAATGATCCCACACGGCAGGAAAGTGAAGTTCCCCAATGACATCACCAGGAAAAGCCACACTCCGGGATGCAGCGCGGCGCAAACTTGACTTGTTTATTGTCCCGACACGATGAGCATCAATCCCAGACACAATACTAAACATTCCCAGTTACGGGTTATTACCCATGAAGAACCCTGCTGCCGTCCATCGTCATGTTACCCGCGCCGCGCTCCTCGCACACTACGCTGTCATCACCAGGCCTGCCACCTGCTTTCAAATGCCAAATGTCAAACTTAATGGGCTTTGTACACGGAAATGATGACATGTATAACATCATATTATATCTTAAATGTAAAAAGATTAAAACTCCTCACGATTTAAAAAGTCAAAAAGCTGTAGTAGCCAACTAACACCATCAACAGAAAAGCACTGGGCACGAAAAGCCCCATTTACATCTGTCCTGTGTTTTCTTTGGTGCTTGTGGTGTTGAGGCGAAAGGGAACTGCTCGTCTCGTGTACAAACTTGCTTCTCCTCGAGATTGAAGCCGCCACGTTTGTCGAGTCAACACCACGAAGGCAGGGTAGAGAAAAAAAAAAAGAGCACAAAAGTGTATTACTGAATTTTTCAAGTATCTCTCCCAGACACACCAGCCTACCCAACACCCTCCGATTGCCCACACCAGCAGGAGCACCCAGCAGCGCCCTCTGGCCTCCCTTCACCTGATGCGCGTGGCGGATATTCCCCTACTTGATATTCGCCTCAGACACTCGGCGTGCACCATTGCCCCGCCCCAAGGGTCCTCCGCAGGCGGCTTTACAACTCAGATTTTGTCACTATACAAATCTGGACACCTGTTTCTATGTAATTTCAACATGTTCGTGCTGCGGGTGGTAGGGTTAGAGGTGACAGCAGTGCTAGCATACATATTTACCCGCCAATCTGCGTGTCCATTTCTCTCCATTGCTATTGTTTCAGTTTTTCTCCCTATTGATATTCAGCCAGCCAACATGTCCATCCTGAGCCACTGCATACCAAGACACACTCACATGCCTTCTTTACGGTACTGGTCGCAATGGTTTCAAGTACGACGTCTTATCTGATGTATACGTAGTTCTAGCTGCATCATTCTCTTACTTCCTCCTCGACCGCTCGCGGCTTAATGTCGGTGATATGTTATGTCCAATGGCGTTACAAGGTTTCCCCAACACACTGCACTCTGTATTCTAGACGCTCTCTGTGTCAGTTTTATCTTCTGGTTTTCCTCTAACTGTCCCTGTCGCCCAAAAAATGTTTTATAAAGTTCTAGTGTATAATTTGCAGCCTTTGTTTATTGCTCTGGCGTACACTTACTGCGAATTATGCGTGGAATGTTTGTTTGCTATCTCATCATTTATGTGTGCGTGTGTGTATGTGTGTGTGTGTGTGTGTGTGTGTGTGTGTGTGTGTGTGTGTGTGTGTGTGTGTGTGTGTGTGTGTGTGTGTGTGTGTGTGTGTGTGTGTGTGTGTGTGTGTGTGTGTGTGTGTGGTGGTGACTGCATCTTAAAACACAATGAGTAAAGCATATCATCTTCTTCTGTGACGTTTCTAGGTTACAAGAGCCTCATCTTCACACGCCGAGCACTTCCACCACAACAATAGAAAGAAACGGAGCATCATAAAAAAAAATCCTGCTTCTCGTCTTAGTGGTTGGTGAGTGAATGACTACTGGCTGGCACAGGGCTGACTGACTATACAGGAAATATTCTCTCTCTCTCTCTCTCTCTCTCTCTCTCTCTCTCTCTCTCTCTCTCTCTCTGTGTGTGTGTGTGTGTGTGTGTGTGTGTGTGTGTGTGTGTGTGTGTGTGTGTGTGTGTGTGTGTGTGTGTGTGTGTGTGTGTGTGTGTGTGTGTGTGTGTGTGTGTGTGTGTCTCACTCTCTCTCTTTCTCTCTGTGTGTGTGTGTGTGTGTGTGTGTGTGTGTGTGTGTGTGTGTGTGTGTGTGTGTGTGTGTGTGTGTGTGCAGAGAGAGAGAGAGAGAGAGAGAGAGAGAGAGAGAGAGAGAGAGAGAGAGAGAGAGAGAGAGAGAGAGAGAGAGAGAGAGAGAGAGAGAGAGAGAGAGAGAGAGAGAGAGAGATATGAAAATGGATAAGAAAAATAATAAGATCGAGAGAAATAGAATGAGAAAGAGCGAGGGAGGCGGCAGGAGGTCGGGTATGAGGATAAACAGCTGGCAAGTATACTACCATCCAGAAAGACATATATAAACTGATAGGGAAAAAATGTGGTGGAAAAAGAACAACAGCAGTGAAGCAACGCGCAATGCTAACTGCGAGTATTTACCTGCAGAGGCGCCGTGACAGGTACAGAGGCGGTCAGCAGTCAAGCAAACCTTTCCCCTCACTTCCACGGTGTTGTGCGTTTTCTCTCAATCTTAAGTCCTCGATCAGCTGAACATTCCCTTGACAAACCCTGACAATTGGTAGCTTCTTAGGATATCAGAGGACTAAAAATTGAGGGAAGAGACCGAACACAATGGTAGTGACAGTCCTCTTACAAAATCTGGATAAGTTCTTAATATATCACAGGAGAAAAGACTAAGGGAAGAAGCTCGACACAATGGAAGTACATGTTACAACTTCTGACCGTGACTGTGACTGTACCAATCAGAATCCGGGACTTCCTGCGTGGTAGTCAGACACACTAACGCTAGAGCTATTACTCTGATTCTTCTAGGTCGATTAGCCGTTCCTACCAAGCCTTGAAATGGATACCAATCAGCTATGATTAAGAACGTAAAGCTGGCGGAGACAGGAACTGGCCAGCTTATTCAACAGGCCGAGGCCCAGAAAGAGTGGTGCTACCTGCCCTGCACCAACACTAGATAGAGTACGGCACGCCTTTACCTTATGTACCTGCCAGCCTGGATCAGTGGGCAGTGGAGGAAGGATAAATGAGGAAAATAAGAGGGAATGGATATGGAAAGATTAAATGAAGGAAAGGAACGAAGAAATATACAAATCGATAATATGAGATCAGATAGGCGCGAACATTAATATAAAGATTATTATCAATATTATTACTTTTTCTTTTCCTTCTCATCTTTTTTGCGTGTGTGATTGTGTCAGAGAGTAGAAATATATTTGACGTTGTTAATATGATTTCATGATTTCGTTTTGATAACTCATGCACTATTACTATACAGACACAGAGGCAGGATAGGTAAATAAACGTAGGACGAAAGAAAAATAAATACGAGTGAATTACGTAGAGGGGCAGAAGAGTGGAACATAGAAAGAAAAACTTCACTTCAGAGGAAAGGAACAAGCAAATACTGGGATGGACCGACACACACACACACACACACACACACACACACACACACACACACACACACACACACAAATCCAACTGCAAAAAAATAAATATATAATGCGTATATCATAAAAGAAATTAAGGGGTGGCTGACAGCGCCTTAGGGAGAGAGAGAGAGAGAGAGAGAGAGAGAGAGAGAGAGAGAGAGAGAGAGAGAGAGAGAGAGAGAGAGAGAGAGAGAGAGAGAGAGAGAGAGAGGCTAGACTGTTAATGATAAAAGGCCGAGGAGTCTCCATGACCTGCTGGTATTTACTGGTGAAAGCTTACATTATGTTGCTCTCAAAGGAGACTCTCGTGATCAGTCCGGCCCTACCTGTGACTCATTACGGGAGCCTCGTTATTATTGGCCATATGAGCCTGGGTCTGTGTGTTTGTTTTTGTGACTCACTAATGGCTGATGGCTGACTCTCTCTCTCTCTCTCTCTCTCTCTCTCTCTCTCTCTCTCTCTCTCTCTCTCTCTCTCTCTCTCTCTCTCTCTCTCTCTCTCTCTCTGAAATAATGGAGTGTTGCGCAGAAAGATCCAATATTTATTCAAATGAACTGGGCCTCAGAATTTAATACGATAGTTTGAAATCATATACAAAAGAAAAAAAGAATAGGAGACAATCCAAGATGAAACAGACGAACATGGAAAATCATATTGGAAGACAAGGGAGAAACGCGATACAATCCCAGATGTAATAAGAAGACAAGGCGATTTTGCTTCGAGAAGAAAGGGAGAAAGGGAGCCTTGGAGAAAGCACAAAGACAGTCACAGTACCACACAAAACCAAAGGGCAAGGATGAAGTGAACATAGTGAACATCTCAAGAATATCCTAAGCCTTCAACACGCCACGCTGGGGACGAAACACTCTGAGCCGCACGCACGCACACTAAGTCACCAGAGGATAGAGGCAGCGGGTGGACTGCGAATATAATGAGTTTGGCGGGAAGTCCGGGCCGTGTTTTCTTATCAGGGCAGGCGGTGTTGCGAATTTTGGAGAGGCGAGATCACCGACGCGCCGCCCAAGCCTACAATTGTATATTATTTATAGATTGCCAAATAACTGGACGAGAAGCAAGGGTGAAGGCTGTGACAGGCTCCCCTCGCTGGCTGCCTCAGTATTAGTGCTAACGTGTGGCATGAGGTTGGGATTTACATGTGCGGTGTCATGGTCCGTGTGTGTGTGTGTGTGTGTGTGTGTGTGTGTGTGTGTGTGTGTGTGTGTGTGTGTGTGTGTGTGTGTGTGTGTGTGTGTGTGTGTGTGTGTGTGTGTGTGTGTGTGTGTGTGTGTGTGTGTGTGTGTGTACATTGGCATTAATCCATAATCTATTTCTACAAAGCCACAAGTTAGACGAGGTAGAATACGTTCTCAAATTTACAAAATCAGAAAACGTATAGACCATTGTGTTGATAATGATGCGTAAATACATGAATGAGTGAATAATGAACTTGGGTAAATATAAGAAGGTAGCGATGGGAAAAAAAAAAGCATGAAATTAGAGGAAGGAAAAGAGAGGAGGATGAGAAAAGAAGCAAGACAGAAAGAAAAAGAAAAAAATATAAAAAAAAAAGAAAAAGAAAAAGAAAGAAAACAAGTAGGAACAGGTAGGAGAAAAGAACGAAGAGGAGGAGGAAAGAAAGAAAGATCCACATCATTCTCCCAGTGGCTGATAACTAGGCATGATGTCAGGCCCTCGTGCAGCCCCGCCCCGCACTGCACTGCACTGCACCGCCCCGCCCCGCCCCGCCTCACCTCCGTCCGTCAGGTGTGGCTCGCCGCGTGCACCTCGCCAGATGTCACACTCTCGCCAGGCGCACTAGTGGTTGGCTCATATATTTGCACTTGCTGTGTTAATGTTCCTTTCTTACCTTGAGTGTGTGTGTGCGTGCGTGTGTGTGTGTGTCAGGGTTACGTCATTGTCAGTTAATGGAACTAACACTATAATTTTTCATCGTTTAGTCTACATAAATACCACAAAATAACAATGCAATCCTTCTACGAGGGCAGTTAAAATCATAATCGACGCTTTTTTTTTCAAGCTTTCTCCTTATACACGCAGCAAAGACCTTCGTATTAATAATGCCCGTAGGCCTGATTGAGAAAAAAAAAACACTGAGTATAATTTTTTTTACATACAATTTCTTCCACTCCCCTTCTCCTCCTCCTCCGCCGTGGCCTCCTCCCGTTTTCCCGCCTAATCTTATCAGCTTTATCGTCCTTGCTATCATCTTTATTTTTAGATATCACACACGTTCACTCATTATACACCTCGCGTACCTCCTTTTCCGTGCGGGGGAGCCAATGTTTGTTGCGGTAGGTTTATTTTTTTCTCCTATTTCCTTATAATTTATCTGACATTAATTTATACTAAGAAAATACATGCTAAGCACAAACTCCGAGCCATTCTTGAACTAAAGACGCAGAAGCACGCTTACCTAGGCGTCTCAAGGGTTCATATTTCTGACTCCACGACTCAACAGACCCTGAGTGCCGAGGTCTGCGAGGAGTTCCCTGCCAGATGACTTGGGAGCCACGCAGCCTCTCCCTCGCCAAGACCTAACTTATGAGACTCTTATGACCGACCTTTGATTACGCTCCAGTATGGTAAATCTTCGCAAGCAATCGATGCCACGAAGGTCGGATATGTGGAGAAGCAATAAAGGAGGGTGGAGGAAAGGAATGGGGGAAGCACTGAAGGAAAGTGGAAGGGAGGAAACAGTTGGGGATGAAAGGTGGAGGAGGTGAAGGTAAGAAAGGAGGTAAGAAGTAAGGAAAAAAAAAAAAAGAGGGGATGGAGAGAGAGGTAAAGGTCAGAACGTAAAGAAATACGGGAAATGAGACCAATAAAGGCGAAAAAAAATAATAAAGTAAAGCGTTTTAAGATATCTGAGTAGAATGGAGGATAATTATGAAGCTGTGTGTGTGTGTGTGTGTGTGTGTGTGTGTGTGTGTGTGTGTGTGTGTGTGTGTGTGTGTGTGTGTGTGTGTGTGTGTGCAGGAAGGAAGGAAGGAATAAATCAAGAGTTTAAAATAAAGAAAAAAAAATAAAGACGTGATAAGAAATGAGTTATAGTACCATAAAATTAAACACACACACACACACACACACACACACACACACACACACACACACACACACACACACACACACACACACACACACAAATATAAATACTTCATGATCAAAGGTGCTTGAATAAATGCCTGTAAGTGTCAGCCACCTGCCACCTATGCGGCCACGACAACACAGGGATTCCCGCGCGAAAAGAAAAGAAAAGAAATAAAAAAGTATGATAGATTAGTAGAGGACATTATTGCTGTTGTTGTTGTTGTTGTTGTTGTTGTTGTTAGTATATAAATAAAAAAGGATGACAGATTAGTAGAGGACATTGTTGTTGTTGTTGTTGTTGTTGTTGTTGTTATAGAAATAAAAAGGATGATAGATTAGTAGAGGACATTGTTGTTGTTGATGTTGTTGTTACAATCATCACCGTAGTTGCTATTAGCGAATTTCCTTTACCTATATTTCCATTTGCTAATAATACAAGCACGTTTCCAGCCACTTACATACTTATACAATCTATAATATACGCAAAAAAATGACGCCTTAGCAATTATTTGATGAGTTACACCAAAACATATCAGACACAATCAGTAATCAGGACGTGGGCGTTGAGACAAAAAAATAAAAAATAAAAAAAAATAAAAATAAATAAATAAATAAAATTGAGAAAAAAAAATATATGTAAGTTGGCCATCACGTGTTAAACCTTGTAAGGCATGAATGAGGTTCCTTCTTGCGTGCGAGTTTTTACTGTTGTAAATATCAATGTTTTTTTTTCTTTCTTTACCTTCCTGGTTGTAAAAAAAAAAGATAGTCGTGAAGGGACAGGGAAAATGGGTGAATGCGTCTTTCCTTGTGTGAATGAAAATGCTGAACGTGACAATGAATTACGCTTTTTTTTATTTATTTTTTTATTCATCTCTTTCACTACACACACACACACACACACACTCCCCCCTCCACACACATACACACACACACACACACACACACACACACACACACACACACACACACACACACACACACACACACACACACACACACACACACACAACATTGAAATTGCTGTATGAAAATAAACTCCAAAAGTAACATACAAATACTTAAATCCTGAATAAATAATAGATAAATAAATAAATAAAAATAAGAATACAAATAAATACGCGAGTCAAAACAAAGAGGATATGCAAATTTGAACATTGTGTTTAACCTTTTCTTATCAGCGCCTGTTTTATATGCAATGAATTAAATTTACCTTTTGATTAAGTCACGAAATCATGATTTAATTACTTCTTCACACGCTTTTCCCAAACTCACACACACACACACACACACACATACACACACACATGTACACTTGCACACACGCACAAACACACCCACACACACACACACACACACACACACACACACACACACACACACACACGCACAATTGCACACACATACACACAAACACATCTAAACCCTGCATATCTAAGGATCATAAAGTTATTAGGTAAATGCACATAAATTTATTCTCTCTCTCTCTCTCTCTCTCTCTCTCTCTCTCTCTCTCTCTCTCTCTCTCTCTCTCTCTCTCTCGATACACACACACACACACACACACACACACACACACACACACACACACACACACACACACACACACACACACACACACACACACACACACACACACACACACACACACACACACACACACACACACACACACACTCAGACGAGCACCACCACCACCACCACCGCCCCCGCTGACAGCAGGAGAGGCCGGCCCGCCCAGGATCCCTTGGTCGAGTTTTTCTCTCGACTCACGAAGGGAGGGAACCGTTGTGCTCCGCTGCGGGTTTTTGCTGCTCAGCCTCGTGGGGGAGGGGGAGGGGCGAGAGAGAGAGAGAGAGAGAGAGAGAGAGAGAGAGAGAGAGAGAGAGAGAGAGAGAGAGAGAGAGAGAGAGAGAGAGAGAGAGAGAGAGAGAGAGAGAGAGAGAGAGAGAGAGAGAGAGAGAGTATATACGAGTATACAGGCTTGGAATATTGTCCGCTCTTCCTCCTCATCTCTTCCCCGTCCAGCCTCCAGGTAGCACACAGGGAAGACTACAGGGATGAGGGGATATCAGGGCACACATCGCGCACAGAAACACTGAGTGGGCATGGGATGCATACTGATGGTCGCGGTGTGTTAGCGTCAGTGTGTCATTCACTGTGTACCTCTGGGTCACTAGATGCTGCCGGTGCTGTGTTTGTATTTTCTCTGTTACTTTCAAAATGCCTAAATGTTCCAAAATTACTGTTATCGAATGCTAGTCAACACAATGCCATAACGTGTGCGTATGTGACTGGCAATATAGGAAAGCCTGTACATGAGTAAGTATTCCGAGAAATATATCTGAAAGGTAAATCGTTAATGTTTAAACACAAGGTCTTAAAAAAGAAACCAGGATTTCACTCCCATGTATTATGCCGCAAAAAATAATATTAATATTACATGAACCTCAAACTTTCCCCAATATTTAATACGTTCAAAGAATCCTTCCGACATGTAATGCTTAAAAGTTAAGGAAAACCATCATCGTATATATAAAAATTTCGAGATTTAATAGTAAACGTGAGAAACAATTTGCAAAAACGCACACGAGAAACCGCCGCCACTGGCCTTGCCACACCTCGGCACTCACGCGCGGCGCCCACAAGGGAGGCCGGGCGGCGGGGGCGGGATGCGGGCGGACGGTGCTTCGGAAAAGGTAGAGTCTTGAAAATATGAGCTGAAGATGAAAACAAGTCAACCTTGACGGATAATGATGAGTGTACGCCTGTGGCTCGCTGCCTGTCGCGCCCTATACGGAGGAGCAGGGAGGCGCCCACGAGGTCCATCTGACTGCCCCACTGCAACTCGCCAACAGCTTTTTCCCCAACTCAATGAAATTACATCAAATTGGAGAAACCGCATTCCTAGGCACCATGACGCATCGAGATAAGCACGGCGACAAGAAGCAATAATGTGGGCAACAATAATATTGCAAGTCCTACGGAAAAGAAAAGTAAACAAGCACCAGCGAGTGAACGTCGAGGCTGCGGCATAAACACACCTCGTGGCCATTCATAACTTAAGATGGAGGGAAAAAATAAGGAGCTAACATAGTAACTTCTGCGTCGTGCAACTTTTTCCCGCGGCCGCCATCAGGGTCAGACGGAGCACGAAGTCTCGGCGGCGTCCATGTTAGGCGAGGCTCCGGGTGTGGCGGGAAAACTGAGATGTTGGGATGATCTGAAAGTCAAGCGTCTGTCTTTCATCGGGAGACTGGAACGCCAAAACCAGCCGAGAAATAACTTACCAAGACGCTTGACGAATGAGCCTGCATTTCTTTCAGGAGACAGAAAGAGAAAGAGAATGGTGGTGGTGGTTGAAGTGGTGGTGGTGGTGGTGCGGGGCCAAAGAAGGCTGAGGAAGGAAAGGGTTTGGATCATCTCTCAGGGTCGCAGTATGTTCAGGGGAAACTACAGCCTCACGTCGCACGCACACCCCATATACGTATGTGACTTCGACTCTCTCGTGGAGAAAATATGGATTGTCGCAGGTACCGGAACTCGAAGGGAAAAGCTCTTGGTGTGTCGTGAATGAGGGATTTGTAAAGGTCACGTGTGTTAAGCTAATCTTGGCCATGTTCGAGCGCTGGATATTATTGTTTCCATTTGAGAAAAAAAAAAAAACGTTAGGAGGGAATGCAGCTGAGTAGGCACGAAATTACTTTTCGTCTTAGGAGATAATCATCGTTCGGGTTAATGGATCAAGCTGCGAGTAATGATAAATAGAGGTAAGGTATAATTAAGTGGTGCTCAGATGTTGTCGAACGAGTGTTCAGCTTTTCCTTATCTGGAAGGGAATAGTGCTTATAATTAGACAGAAATATTATTGAGTCATTAGGAAGTCGATTTCCTAACTGATGCACCGGAAAAAAAAAAAAAAACGCTGCCATTAAAAGATCATAAATTGGTCCTGGGGGATGGCCGGAGTTGAGTGACCGTTCGCGGAAAATGAATGTCACTCCGACGTCTTGAGATCCACGTGGATTCTGTGACAAGAATTTTATTTCTGTCTTCCCGAGACCAGCTTTTTACTGCACGCTGGGTGTTGAAATATGAGCCGGTTTGTGTTGTGACGCAAGCCGTGGAAGTTGGAGGCTGTCCATCGAATTCCAGCAGGATTATCGTCTCACTTCTTTTTACATAATCTGCATGTTAACGCTGACTTACCTTGCGGAGTTGTTGTCTCTTAATATATGTTTTACCCGATTAAATAAAGAAAAAAAATAGGTGCATAAGAGAGCGTGGAAAAAGAGTCTAAGTTGCATGTATAACATCTACTTCCTGCCACCACCACGGCTTCTAACTGTCATCATCGCCATTCTTCTCGTCCGGGTACGAGTTCTGAGATGCGTTCACCAAAGCAGCTCGTTTGTTCAGCAGGCGTAGGAGAGGCCAAGCGCGAGTGTGGGTCACGCCTTACGTGTAGCCACGCTGACCTGGGCCGCGCGGGGTCACCTGCGGGACGCTAGGCACTTGTTTACGATGGTGTTTTTCGAGAGGGTGACGACACTCCAGAATTACCTGCGAAATTCTTGGTTCTTTGCAAGTGATTCTTGGGAAGTGTGATGGCGGAGGCGTGTTCCTTGACCTTTTCTGGCCGGCTGCCCGCACAAGCCCCTCACGCCTCATGAACGCGAGGGAAGAGCAGTCTTTCTCCAACTCATGAATGGTGAGTGAGTGCGGCATCCTCTCAACTCCAGACGGACAAGCAAAAATATACTCCTAACACACCTGAGGGCATTCACTGCAAGGGCAACTTCTTTTTCACCTTTGACTAAAAGCCGCGCCGCTTTGACTTTCTCCGATTTGATCAGGAAAGAGAGCGATGCTCAGCCAACGAGTGTTATTGGGAGGAAAGGGTCAGAGTGGCAACCAGTAACTCAGAGGAACGGTGCTGCATGACACCTCCCACGCAACTGATTGACGGCGAGTCATGACAACTCACGGACATTTCATGGATGGCGGTAGAACGGCTTTCTTCTTGTTGGTGAGAGAAGGCGTCAGAAGATTGAAAAGATAGGCAGCCGGGGCCAGCCATTCTTAATTAACGTCATCCATATTTGGCCTCCGCTCAGAGATCAGGAAACAGATTATGGTTTTCCGCGCGAATATATGTGAACGCACCTGCATTATGAATCACGGCATGAGCTGTACACTGAGAAACGTAAATTGTGTTGACTCGCACTGCGCCGCCACAAAACAGCGAGAGAGAGAAAGACTCCACAGGAAACACGCGGGGCACCAACGAGTAATGAGTAACACATTAGACAATTAGTGTGTATGTGTGTGTGTGTGTGTGTGTGTGTGTGTGTGTGTGTAAGGTAAGCGGGTATATACACAATTGCATGAATTAGCGACACCTGCTGCTAAAACACCTGATGTGAAGGAGTAATGGTCTATAAATGTGACACAGCCAAAACAATCACTTAATGATCCCGAACAGTTATTGCTCTTTGGGGGATACACTTGATGAACGTACCCGGAAAATATATCTATTTATCTATATTTGTGTGTGTGTATGTGTGTGTGCGCGTTGTTTATTTACTAATCAATTTATTCATTTATCTATTTATTCATTTACTATTATTATTCACACGTAAATGTACATAAAAAAGTGCATGAATTAACATTATGTCTTGAATCTGTCACTCACAGCCGCAATGTTGCATCACTTGCCATCTTCTACCGTTATTTCCATGGTTTCTGCTCTTCTGAACTTGCCAAATGCATGCCTCCCCTCCCCACTGCCTCACTGAACAAGACTTTCTACTTACCCGTATTCTGTCCGCCTTATCAGTGCAAGTATCTTCGCTCATTCATCCCTTCACTCTTTCATAATAGTAAATTCTCGAACTATCCTCCTGTTTCAAAAGGGGAACATCAAAGCACCTCATGAACTAAACTGGCCATTTCTTTTCAATTCCTCTTCTAAAATTGTCTTTCGGGAGCACTATTATGAACAGACTTTTCTTTAACTTTTTATATTTTCTTTATTCTTCGTTGAACTATAAAAAATACACAGCCGATCAACAGCCTGCACTTCGATAAACACACAAACACACACACACACACACACACACACACACACACACAAACACACACACACGCACAGTAGCCTGAAAGGGTCGCGCCAGCAGGCAAGGTCAGACATACATCAGCGTAACCCTCCCTCACCCTCCCTTGCCCTCCCTCACCTCCCCTGCCCTCCCCTCTCCCACCACGGCTTCAGGAATCCTTACACTTCCACTCACATTCTGTTGACTCCCACCAGCGTCCTCGTGACCTATTCTTTGTCTCCCAGCGACCCCCTTGTCTTGGTGACTCCCTTTGTGTCCCGGTGGTCCCATCCTTGGATATTTGTAACTCCTTTCTTGTGTACCGGTGAGTCTTCCATCGTGAGCTGGACACATCGCCTGAGTCTACTGTTGCTATTTTTATGCATCCTCACTTCGTCCTCAGCTAGTACTGACAAACCTGTTCTTGTATAAATGTGACTCTCTATTTCATGTTTTTCTTTTCTTTCAGCATCGGTGACGTCATAGTTATCTTCCGAGTATCATCTTCCACTGTGACCTGCATGCGCCTCCTTCTCCTCCTCCTCCTACCCAGTCCCTAACTGCACACCCTCTACCACCCTGTGTCCTAGTGATCCCTGCCCTCCCCCCAGAGTCCTATTGACCCCTATCCCCTTCCGTCCTGACGACACCTCCTTCCCCTGCCGTCGCGTCCTGCTGACCTGCCGCGCTTCCTCACGACCGCCGGTGGCCAGTCACGCTTTTTCTATGCATGGGCGATCCTGAACGGCTTATCTTACACAGCCACGAACATAAATAAACACATACAAATGAGTTTGCATTGATAACAGTGTCGGTGGGATTGTCCAAAGTTTACATATGACGTACGGTGAAAGAAAGGAAGAAAGAAAACATGTGTATGCTCAGTCCACAGCGGTTTCTATTTCAGAGGTCACAGTGCAGGCTGAAAGCACTGCACTGTGAGTCATTACCTAGAGGCTCCCTGGACCACAAAAAACAGGTGTGCTATCATAAGGTCACCCACAAGGAAGGCTATCAAAGGACCAGCCAGCCACGACGGAGACAATAGTATGACTGATGCGAGCCACTGATTAAACTTGTATTCAATTACTGTAACCCGTGACACGTCCGCCGATTAGCGTTAATCTAATGAGCCAATCAGACAGCTGCATATTTCATAAAGGCCAGCGTTATCGCACATCTAGGAGACAATGCAGCTTAGTGCCAGTGCCAGTCTGAGGGCAGATAAATGGGGCAGAATTTTTTCTCAATCGAAAAATTACTGTTCTTTGGAAAGTAAATTTTTGGTAACCTAAGGAGACAGGAATTCACTTGGTCCTTTTCAGCACATTTCTCTCTCTCTCTCTCTCTCTCTCTCTCTCTCTCTCTCTCTCTCTCTCTCTCTCTCTCTCTCTCTCTCTCTCTCTCTCTCTCTGCAAAAATTGCCACAAATATTATATGATAAACTTAGGTGCCCAAATATCGGAAGACTTTCACCTTGCCAATAGGAAACACACCTTTAATTTTCCTGCTGAAAAATTGCAGCTTTCCACGACAAATTCGGTGATTCGAAACAAAGAAGTGATTCCCAAGACCCCACAAAATACTCCAACAAATCAGTGGTGACCCCGCGTGCCACCAGGCCGATCTCTCTCTCTCTCTCTCTCTCTCTCTCTCTCTCTCTCTCTCTCTCTCTCTCTCTCTCTCTCTCTCTCTCTCTGTCGGAATGCAATCAATATCACTCTCTGAATTTTATGATCCACCCTCCACGCTCATTAAGAGAGAGAGAGAGAGAGAGAGAGAGAGAGAGAGAGAGAGAGAGAGAGAGAGAGAGAGAGAGAGAGAGAGAGAGAGAGAGAGAGAGAGAAATAAGCAAGTAGTCAGCCCAACATGCAGACGGACAGACACATTTCGCATTAAGCAGACAGAGGCAAGCAGCTGATATCATATCATGACGCTCAAAGCTTTAAATAGACAGCAATCCTTGGCTGACGACAACTGACAGAGGAACAATAGGATATGAAGAGAGGATAGGACAATTGCCTTGAGGAATTGGCGGGAATAAAGCGTCCGTGTTCTGGGTCTCTAACAAGCTCGTTACCATTAGATTATAGATGCTCTTAGGTTCTTATGGAAGGAGAAATCATCGTCTTTGTGAGTTGATATGTGACACAACATTCCTCGATTCAAAGCGTCAGAGAGGGCTGCATCCGAAACAATATGGGAGGTGGACGCTGCAGGGTCTGTACGCTGTCGCTCAAGATCTAACTTCAACTTGTCGTCGTTTTGAATTATAAAGTTACTAACGCTTGGAAACTGTTCACCGCAGTGAACCTGTGTGTCTTCTTGAAGAATAGGAAGTATGTACAGTGAAAAAGTTATTTTACCATAACAAAAAAAAAAAAAAAGACATCTAAAAAAAAAGTTTTCAAGTGTTGCAATGTCAATCAAGCATAGAGATGTAGACAAAAAGCAAAATGAAATAGAAAATCTCCGAATCGAAAACACCTGCCGTGATGGAAAAATGTTCTTCATAGCAAACAAGAGTAAAATAACTATGAATTTGTATAAGTAATTCAAGTTTTACTTTTGCAATGGTATTATAAAGACAGCAAATCCAAGTCACTTAACGAACAGAATGACTGAGACAATTTAGCTGATCAGGACGGACACAAACATGCTAATATATATTGCAGATGCTAAAAGATTTACTTTAAACTGTGGCCATTGATACTGACATTAGCAGAATCAGAAAGAAGGGATGCTCATCTCGCACCCTATGTAAAGTTATGACTTTTGAAAAACAATAAGAAAAAAAACAAGCAGCGATGGGAAGTCAGGGAGACTTCAGTGTGCAAGGCAGAAGGAAGATGATGCTTTGGGCTGAATTAAGTAAGCACTGTGAAGCTTGACACAAATACCATGCTGGTCGGCTAAAATTACTGGTGCACTTGTTGTTAAGTCTTCTTTATATTGGTTCGTCGGATTTATGCAAATTAGATATCATGAATCTTTCCTCTAAGGTGACAATTCTTAGGTAAGATTAAAATCATTTTACGGAAATTGTAACATTATGGAGGATTGCTGATCATCTGTTTTGGGCACTTCCCATGCCAGCAAGGCTTGCCGAGAGAGAGAGAGAGAGAGAGAGAGAGAGAGAGAGAGAGAGAGAGAGAGAGAGAGAGAGAGAGAGAGAGAGAGAGAGAGAGAGAGAGAGAGAGAGGCGGGAGGTGGGAGGGATAAACGACAGGCATACAGAGATATATTGAGGGAGTGTTAAATTCAAACATACAAACAAATATAAACAAAGATAAACGGGCATACAAGCAGATGTCGAGATAAAACGACAGAAAGGCAGATAAAGAATCACAATCTAACACATAATGCAAAGAAACGTAAACTTAGACAGACGCAAGCACATATACAAGGATAGATATATCATTTCAAGCGTACGTTATTGATACACACACACACACACACACACACACACACACACACACACACACACACAATATTTAAAGTTACATAGAACACACAAAGGAATAAAAAAAAAAATATCACCCTTAAGAAATTGCATTTCAATGAAAGAATTAAAACAACCTTTATTATTTTGCAGCAACAAGACAAATAGCCAAGGAGAAGTGATCATTAAAGGAAATTCATCTCTTGACAGCTGTATGCAAGCCACTATATAACTCTCTCTCTCTCTCTCTCTCTCTCTCTCTCTCTCTCTCTCTCTCTCTCTCTCTCTCTCTCTCTCTCTCTCTCTCTCTCTCTCTCTCTCTCTCTCATACATCCAGACCAGTACCAATACTTTCCAAATACATCTCAATCAAGCACAGGAACAAGGAACGCTCAGACATCAAAGAGAAAAACGAGAAACAATTGGCTACAGTACCGTCAGCTATTAGTATCCTAACAACTGACACACTATGATCATAATATATAGTAATTTCCTCTCGTCATGGGCCGCCAGAGGGGGGAGACAAACGACACTCACTCGCTCCTCTGTGGATCCAAGACGCGGTGATATGAAGGAAGGAAGAAAGTTGGTATTCGATGTGCTGTACAAATAATGCTTAAGACTTGAAACTCATATTTGTGAATGTTTATGGAAAACTACAGTGTGTGTGTGTGTGTGTGTGTGTGTGTGTGTGTGTGTGTGTGTGTGTGTGTGTGTGTGTGTGTGTGTGTGTGTGTGTGTGTGGGTGGTGGGTGTGCCGTCATTATTAGTTTTTATGCGTGTCTTTTCTTTTTTTTTTCATTTTCATGAGTAGAAAACGTTGGTTGAGGGCTAAACACAAAAGATAAAAGTAAAATAAAAAAAAAGCTAAAACCAAAAGATAAAGGTAAAATAAGAAAAGGAAAATATAAAAGCTGCTTAAACACTCCCTCTAAAAAATATAAATAGACGTTTCATTCGTGTGTGTGTGTGTGTGTGTGTGTGTGTGTGTGTGTGTGTGTGTGTGTGTGTGTGTGTGTGTGTGTGTGTGTGTGTGTGTGTGTGCGTGCGCGCCAGCTCTTGTTTCGAAGGTTTTATTCCATCCCGACTATTACCACTTCGAATAATTGAATTTAAGTGTTTTGTTTGGGCATTTATCTCACATGTACCGCTAGATACATAAAAAAAATAACTCAAATGTTTCCTTTCTTCTTTTTTTGTTCACTGTAATGTTAACACGCGAAAGGAGAATGGGCTTGGCAGGTCACGTTCTTACACTGACCTCCAGGATCGCGTTTAATCATACTCATACATGCACACGAAGGTTCCCCTGGCGGCGTTCCTGCAATTGGGTTCGGGTTTCTGGCGTCACGGCAGCATGCGGAAGGGCCGCTAATGAAAGGTGGCGGCTTGGCCTTACACACTCTGGCTGCGGGGAGTGATGGAACTAATGAGTAAAACGCAACGCTTGTTTCTCTTAAGGGATGTTTGTCCTCTTCATCTACAGTGGGTTGAGAGAAAAGTTACAAGAAATTATTTTGCAGAGAGACGTTAAATGAGTTTTTGTAACTCTTATAGTACGTACAACCAAATATTGTTGATGTTTGTTGTTTTGCTTTACGTTTTAATTATCTAGTGTAGAAAAAAAAAATGAAAAATTTAAGGTGTAAATATCACTATGTTTCTATTGCCAGAAAGAAAATATAATGAAAAAAGTATGCCACACCAGTCCTCCTTCCGCCAAGCATCCCACGCCAAGCCGCACCCAGCGCCCACCAACTGTTTGTGAAAGCAAGTCCAGGATCATGATTCACCCGAGGCACACACTGACCCTCGCCGTAAAGACAATACTCTGCCTTCTTAGCGGCGCGATGCATGGGCTTTCCCGGGCATCTCTTTTCCTTCCCGGGATAAGAGAGAGAGAGAACAATCTAATAAATACTCATACCTAGAGTGCTGAGTCAGTAAAACGTATCGCTGCATAGAAAGCGTATCTTGACATACACAGCAGGCTGGCGGTATTGCCATAAAGGTGAGAACATAAATCTCAAGGCAACGTGCTCCTACCCTTCCAACAAGAGACCGTCTCCACAAGTTCCTCAGCAAGCAGTTCATCCCCGACACAATCTCCCCGGCACTGGAGACAGAGGAGCATCATAGTCGCTGTCCCTCAGGCGTGTGCGTGTATCTGGATTAACCTTCATCCAAATAAGCGTCGAAAAATCAATTAAGACGACGCAAAGAAGAGAGCTCGGCGGGGAGAACCAGACGATGGCCAATCCAGATCACCCACGAAGATAAGAAGAGAGACAACACCACACGCACACCCTCCTACGGCGCGCACCTCAGGCTAATTATCTCCCGAGTCCTCCCACGTCCTCGTCAGTTACAATGAGGCCACGAGGCAAAGGAGAGAGTGTCATGCAACTGTTCTGATGCAACTGGGAGGAAGGCATATCGGGTTTCGATGCTTCTTTTTATCACTGCAAGCGAAAAATATACACTCGTATGAGGAGCAAAGATCAAGCTTCAGTAAAGCTTTGAAAAATATGATATATAATCCCTAAAAAAAAACGTGTAACAATTTTGACCTGGCTGAAAAAAAAGGCGAATTGGATTTCACTGCAATGCTTTCATCATCGCGAGTGGAAATCATATAATATATACAACAGGTCAACCTCCAGTAAAGCATTATAAAAAAAAACAACAAAGATACATAACCCAAAATTAGCAAACTCCACGTGACGTCATCGATGTCAGACGCACATAATCCGTGACACGTTTGTTAATAAAACGGTCACTGACTGATAACAGAGCTTGTGCCACGAGAGAATACGACTCACACATGGAGGAGTAAAATGTTAATGTGTATTATTCACGCCATAAAATCCCGAGAAGCGGCCATTCTCTAAGG